>NC_135539.1:985098-1080098 GCF_045843805.1 Urocitellus parryii | reverse complement strand
TCCGGCCAAGGCCGCTCCCGGGACCTCCCCTCCCCGCCCCCCTCCCCGCCCCGCCCCGCCCCCCCCAGGTCCCTCCCAGGACCTCCCCCCGCCCTTCCCCCCTCCCTCTATGGACCTCCCCCCCCCCCCTCCCTCTCTTGCACCCCACCGAGCTCCCTTGGATCTTCATGAGACCCCCCCGTCTTTCGCTTCCTTTCCCCCCCTCTAGCTTCCACAGGAGAGCCACAGGTGACCTGGTTTCACTTGACATAATGGCCTCAAGTTCCATCCAGGTCCCTGCAAGTGACCTACTTTCATCCTTCTTCGTGGCGGAATGAAACCCCAAAGTGCGCCCAGCCACACTGTCTTTCCCTGCTCCTCTGCTGACTGACCCCGAGACGTCCCTCCCTTCCTGCTAGCACTCCTCCTGTGGACGCCCACCTTTGCTTCTTGTGCACCCCTGAGGGGCTCTGGGCTGCTCCTCCTGTTGACTTGTGACTGCAGCCGAGTGCCCTGCGCATGCATTTGCTAGTCCCAGCTTTAACGCCCTGGGTGTACACCTGGGGCGCAACTGCTGGCTGGTGGGTAGTTCATGTTTAACTTTCTGAGACGGCGGCACTTTTCCTCAAAGCTTCCCGCGGCTCTACCTGCCCAAAGAATTGATTTTGCCAGGCGCTGTGGCGCAAGCCTGTACCCACAGTGGCTCAGGAGGCTGAGGCAGGAGGATCCCAAGTTCAAAGCCAGCCTCAGCAACTTAGCCAGGCCCTAAGCAACTCAGCGAGACCCTGTCTCTAAGTACAGAAAAAGATTAGGGATGCGGCTCAGTGGTTAAGTGGCCCTGAGTTCATTCCTGGAACCAAAAAAATTTTTTAAAAAGTTTTTGCCTGTTTTCCCTCCTACAATTTATAAAACACCCTATCAAAGCTCGGATTCAAGCCTAGGACTTCTGACTCCAAGTAACAATGATTTTTATTATTATTTGCACTGCCCCACGTGCTGCCAGTCACCTCTACCACTGACCTCTTTTCATAAATGAGGTGCCCAGGTTAGGCGCTTGTTCAAGGCTATCGGCACCAGGTGATAGAGCTGGGCTTTGGATTCTGAGTTCCGACCGACTTTGTATTTCTAAGGGGACAGACAGGGAAGAGGGACGGGCGGGAAGGAGAGGGAGGGGACTCTCATTTCTGGGGATTCTAGAAGCCTTGCAAGTCCCCAGGCTCCCACCGGAGGGAACATCGTGAAGCATGTGAAGCAAGAAAGGAGTCCCAGGATCTTTGATTTGGGCACATTTATTTGGGCTCTTTATATATACATGTACATATACTTCTTTTTCATGATAGGAGGAAAGGGAGTAAGTGACACTTTATTTCGGGGTCTTTTCAAACTGTATGCCCTTAACAAACCCGAGCAGAGCAGGCGCAAGGGCTGACGGGGGCCGAGCAGGTGTGGCCCATCAGGCGGGGCGTGCTGGGGAAGGCCTTGCGCATGGACATGCACCTCTCCTTGTCGATGCACAGGGTGTTGGCCTTGATGGCCAGCTCGTGCTCCAGCCGGGACTTGGTCATCACCAGCAGCTGTATCGTGTCCTGGGTCTCTCGCAGCCTCAGCTTGAGGGTCTGCAGGGTGTCGTCAATGGTGAACACCTCGTTCACGAGCCTGGGGAGAGGGCAGGGGGAAGGGCCAGGTGGGTTGGGTCCTTCAACACAGACGCACCCACGATGGGCAGGGGGAGGGCTGGTGTGGGAGTCTGCAGTGATGGGGGAGGGCTGGTGTGGGAGTCTGCAGTGAAGGGGGAGGGCTGGTGTGGGATTCTGCAGTGATGGGGGAGGGCTGGTGTGGGAGTCTGCAGTGATGGGGGAGGGCTGGTGTGGGAGTCTGCAGTGAAGGGGGAGGGCTGGTGTGGGAGTCTGCAGTGAAGGGGGAGGGCTGGTGTGGGAGTCTGCAGTGATGGGGGGAGGGCTGGTGTGGGAGTCTGCAGTGATGGGGGGAGGGCTGGTGTGGGAGTCTGCAGTGAAGGGGGAGGGCTGGTGTGGGAGTCTGCAGTGATGGGGGAGGGCTGGTGTGGGAGTCTGCAGTGATGGGGGAGGGCTGGTGTGGGAGTCTGCAGTGAAGGGGGAGGGCTGGTGTGGGATTCTGCAGTGATGGGGGAGGGCTGGTGTGGGAGTCTGCAGTGATGGGGGAGGGCTGGTGTGGGAGTCTGCAGTGAAGGGGGAGGGCTGGTGTGGGAGTCTGCAGTGAAGGGGGAGGGCTGGTGTGGGAGTCTGCAGTGATGGGGGAGGGCTGGTGTGGGAGTCTGCAGTGATGGGGGAGGGCTGGTGTGGGAGTCTGCAGTGATGGGGGAGGGCTGGTGTGGGAGTCTGCAGTGAAGGGGGAGGGCTGGTGTGGGAGTGTCTGCAGTGATGGGGGAGGGCTGGTGTGGGAGTCTGCAGTGAAGGGGGAGGGCTGGTGTGGGAGTCTGCAGTGATGGGGGAAAGCTGGTGTGGGAGTCTGCAGTGATGGGGAGGAGGGCTGCTGTGGGAGTCTGCAGTGATGGGGGGGAGGGCTGGTGTGGGAGTCTGCAGTGATGGGGGGAGGGCTGGTGTGGGAGTCTGCAGTGATGGGGGGGAGGGCTGGTGTGGGAGTCTGCAGTGATGGGGGGGAGGGCTGGTGTGGGAGTCTGCAGTGATGGGGGGAGGGCTGGTGTGGGAGTCTGCAGTGATGGGGAGGAGGGCTGGTGTGGGAGTCTGCAGTGATGGGGGGAGGGCTGGTGTGGGAGTCTGCAGTGATGGGGAGGAGGGCTGGTGTGGGAGTCTGCAGTGATGGGGGGAGGGCTGGTGTGGGAGTCTGCAGTGATGGGGAGGAGGGCTGGTGTGGGAGTCTGCAGTGATGGGGGGAGGGCTGGTGTGGGAGTCTGCAGTGATGGGGGAGGGCTGGTGTGGGAGTCTGCAGTGATGGGGGGGAGGGCTGGTGTGGGAGTCTGCAGTGATGGGGGGAGGGCTGGTGTGGGAGTCTGCAGTGAAGGGGGGAGGGCTGGTGTGGAGTCTGCAGTGATGGGGAGGAGGGCTGGTGTGGGAGTCTGCAGTGATGGGGGAGGGCTGGTGTGGGAGTCTGCAGTGATGGGGGAGGGCTGGTGTGGGAGTCTGCAGTGAAGGGGAGGAGGGCTGGTATGGAGTCTGCAGTGAAGGGGGAGGGCTGGTGTGGAGTCTGCAGTGAAGGGGGGAGGGCTGGTGTGGAGTCTGCAGTGAAGGGGGGAGGGCTGGTGTGGGAGTCTGCAGTGATGGGGGGGAGGGCTGGTGTGGGAGTCTGCAGTGATGGGGGGAGGGCTGGTGTGGAGTCTGCAGTGAAGGGGGGAGGGCTGGTGTGGAGTCTGCAGTGAAGGGGGGAGGGCTGGTGTGGAGTCTGCAGTGAAGGGGGGAGGGCTGGTGTGGGAGTCTGCAGTGATGGGGGGGAGGGCTGGTGTGGGAGTCTGCAGTGATGGGGGGAGGGCTGGTGTGGAGTCTGCAGTGAAGGGGGGAGGGCTGGTGTGGAGTCTGCAGTGAAGGGGGGAGGGCTGGTGTGGGAGTCTGCAGTGATGGGGGGGAGGGCTGGTGTGGGAGTCTGCAGTGATGGGGGGAGGGCTGGTGTGGAGTCTGCAGTGAAGGGGGGAGGGCTGGTGTGGAGTCTGCAGTGAAGGGGGGAGGGCTGGTGTGGAGTCTGCAGTGAAGGGGGAGGGCTGGTGTGGATTCTGCAGTTAAGGGGGGAGGGCTGGTGTGGAGTCTGCAGTGAAGGGGGAGGGCTGGTGTGGGAGTCTGCAGTGAAGGGAGGAGGGCTGGTATGGGAGTCTGCAGTGAGCAGACTGCAGGCTGAGCCCTGGAGGGCAGCACAGGGAGGAGGGTTGCCAGGGGCCATGGGCATGAGGAACAGGACGGTAAGCAGAGGCTGGGAAAGCAATATGGAGGCTCCTGGTAAGTTAAACATGGGCTTTCTATGTGGCCGGCAATTCCACTGTTGGCCTGTAATCAAAAAACTGAATACAGTGTTTGAACCAAAAGGTATAAATTAGCCCCGCTGTTCACTACACCAGGGGTGGCAACTGTACTCCAGTGTCCATTCACAGTTGAATGGCATGGCTGTCCTAGGAAATGGCATTCAGCCATAATTAAAAGGAAGTTTTGTTATGGCATCTTAAATAGGATTCTTGCTATTTGGAAATAGGGCCTTTGCAGACATCGTTCACTTACGGATCTTAAGATAAGCTCATCCTGGATGTCAGATGGGCCCTACATCCAAGGACAGATCTCCTTGTAAGAGACAGGAAGGGCCTTCCAGGGATGGAGGTGCCCAGGAAAAAGTGTGAAGATGGAGGCAGAGACTGGGGTTGTGGCATCTCCCAGAATCCCAGGAGAGGCACTGCACCCTGCCCCACACTCATGGGCTCCCCTTCTGGGCCACCATGAACGTTCCACCCCCTCCCATGTCCACAGAAGCAGGCCTCCTCAGCTAGGCAGGACGGGGGACTCCACCCAGTGAGGAAGGAGGACTCCACCCAGTGAGGAAGGACTCTAGCTACCCCAAGGCCTCACAGGTGAGAATTGTACAAGAGGGAGGTGGGAGCTCAGGGAGGAGGGAGGTGGGAGCTCAGGGAGGTGGGAGGTGGGAGCTCAGGGAGGGGGGAGGTGGGAGCTCAGGGAGGGGGGAGGTGGGAGCTCAGGGAGGGGCGAGGTGGGAGCTCAGGGAGGTGGGAGGTGGGAGCTCAGGGAGGGGGGAGGTGGGAGCTCAGGGAGGGGGGAGGTGGGAGCTCAGGGAGGGGGGAGTTGGGAGCTCAGGGACTGGGGAGTTGGGAGCTCAGGGAGGGGGGAGTTGGGAGCTCAGGGAGGGGGGAGTTGGGAGCTCAGGGAGGGGGGTGGTGGGAGCTCAGGGAGGGGGGTGGTGGGAGCTCAGGGAGGGGGGAGGTGGGAGCTCAGGGAGGAGGGTGGTGGGAGCTCAGGGAGGGGTGAGGTGGGAGCTCAGGGAGGGGTGAGATGGGAGCTCAGGGAGGGGTGAGGTGGGAGCTCAGGGAGGGGTGAGGATGGAGCTCAGGGAGGGGGGAGTTGGGAGCTCAGGGAGGGGGGAGTTGGGAGCTCAGGGAGGGGGGAGTTGGGAGCTCAGGGAGGGGGGTGGTGGGAGCTCAGGGAGGAGGGTGGTGGGAGCTCAGGGAGGGGGGAGGTGGGAGCTCAGGGAGGGGGGAGGGGGGAGCTCAGGGAGGGGGGAGGTGGGAGCTCAGGGAGGGGGGAGGTGGGAGCTCAGGGAGGGGGAGGGGGGAGCTCAGGGAGGGGGGAGGTGGGAGCTCAGGGAGGGGGGAGGGGGGAGCTCAGGGAGGGGGGAGGGGGGAGTCAGGGAGGGGGGAGGGGCAGCTCAGGGAGGTGGGAGGGGGCAGCTCAGGGAGGTGGGAGTCAGGGAGGGGGAGCCTGGAGAGAGAAGGGAGGCCACCAGGGCACCAGTTCTACCTGGAGGGCTAATTTCTCCTCAGCTTTCTGGGACAGCGAGGTGTCCTGAGCACAGAGCACAAACCCCTGGTGATAAGTGATCCGTGCCAGGCAGGGAGGGGAGTGCCGTGGAGCAGGACAGCTGGCTGGACTCACGTCTGGTCTCCCTGCACCACGTACGCACACTGCCCAGTGTGGGCTGGAGGTCCTGTTAGCTCCAAGATTCCTGGGAGTCCTGCGACCCACCCCTCCCCTCCCCAGGTCCCCAAGTGTCCCCCCAGCCCACCAGCACCACTCACTTGAACTGCGGGATGTCCCTGCACAGCTCCACGTTGGGGCGCCGGTTCCGGCATGCCAGCCTGGTCTGCGCCACCTTCAGCGGGCACTCCTTGGCTATGATGGCCCTCTCCAGCAACATGATGGTGTTCTCCGCTTGGAAGATCTCCTGCAGCGTCTGTGGGGACCAGGGGTCATCACCACCCATGGGACTCGCTGGCCTCCTCCCACTTTGGGCCTGCAGGGAGCTAAGGCCAATCAGGGAGCCTGAGGAAGTGCTTAATGACTCCTGCCCCAGCCCTGGACCCTGGTGGTGAGGGTCCTCACCCTAAGAGGTTCTTGGGGAGCAGGTTTGGCACCTCTGGCCACCACAGCCCACACTGTGAATGCTGGGGATGGGCAGTGCCGAGATTCAAGGTCTTGCCTTGAATCTCCAGTGTCCATGGATGCAGCCAGTCAGTGTTCGGTGGGAAGACAGGGAAGGGGGGGTTGAGGATTGACATGAAGGAATCAGAACAGCCGCTCATCTCCAAGGCTGTTTTCATGGGAATTAGTGTGGGCTGCTCCGTGTCTGTTTCACAATCTTATTATCATTCCCAGTAACTAAGTCAGTAAGTGGAGAAGAAGGAGAGAAACCTTTCAGCTTATCCACAGAAACATTTCACCCACTCACATGCCACCCTTGTGCCCTACAGTTGGGGAAGTTCAGATCCCAAGCAGGGGCGGAGGAGCCTGCTGGGGTGGGCCGCCCTGAGTCTTGTCCTGCGTGGAGGTTCTGCAGGTAGGAACCCGGGAAGAACGACCTCATCAGCACCATGTGTCAGGCTGTGCTCCTGATAAGAAGCCTGCTGGATCTCCAGGGAAGAGGCAAGGAAAGTCAGAACAAGGTAGTCACAAGGAAAGATTGGAAAAGGGCTGTCACTTGTGTTGGGACACGGGAGTCTTCTGAGTGATTCTCTCTGCTTCTGTGTCTAGGAAAATTTCCACAACAGAGAACGAGAGCGCTGCTAAAGAATGGGCACGCCCGGCCAGCCCGGTACCAGGAGGACCCAACCTTGCACCTGGCCCCCATGAGCACCCCAGGGACGGAGCCCACACACTAAACAGACGGCATACACACTGCTGTCACCCAGTGGCCCAGCTCTCAGAGCAGCTATATTTTCTGCAAGGAGGCTCTTGGTGGGAGGGCTGTGCTGGTAGGACCCCATGGTGAGGACCCATGTCCTGACATGCCGAGAGGTGGCACCCAGCCAGAGGGGCCCAGAGCCCAGAAGGAGGTGCAGATATTATCCATTATCAATTTCACTTGGCCCAGAGATCAATAGCATTTAAGAAGCCCACTCACCGGCTCCCCCAGTCACAAGAAGTTACTGGGATTACTGCTTGAGACTGGCCTGCCATTCTGTGGGGCATTCACTCTCTGTGCCCGCCATTTTGACACCAGACAACAACCAGTGAATGCCTTTTCTATTTTGACTGTTGGTACAATAAATGAGGAGTATGCATTCAAAGAAACCATGATGGAAACCCTATGAGGAAATTCCCATCAGCAAAGTCATGGAGGTCTGGAGAGAGAGACAGAAAGGCCAGAGAATGAGAAAAGATCGATGACATCAAAGAAACCAGTGAAACTACAGGACACCCAGTTAAATCTGAATTTCAGATAAACACCTCACCACTTTTCAGTGTATGTCCCACGGTGAGCCAATTGGATGTGTTCTCCCAAAATTCACGCAATGGAACCCTAATTCCAACGTGTTGGCACTGGAAGACGGAGCATTTGGGAAGTGATTGGGTCATGAGAATGGCGCCCTCGTGAACAGGGCTAGTGCCCTCGTAAGAGGCCAGAGAGCTACCTCCATCTCTTCCACCATGAGAAGTCGGCCCCCAGGGGAACCGGCCCAGCTGACACCCTGTGGTGGACTTGGGCCTGTGGAACTGTGAGAAATAAATGTCATTGTTTATAAGCCTCCTCCTCCGTGGTACCTTGTGATAACTCCCCCACAGACGAAGACATCGCCCACCGCGTGAGGTAGAGTGACCTCAGGATGATTGATTGTCGACCTGATGCTGAGGGTTAACGGGGTGTCCTGCATTTTCATTTGCTGAATCTGGTAAGCCACAGTAGTAGCTAGATAAACCCTGACTGCATGATTGGCTGTGGGATCTGGAAGGCTGCATTGTCCACCACTCCCCAACGGTTCTTACGCACATGAAAATTTGGGAACAGTCTGCCCCCCCAAATAATTTGGACCTATATTCCTAAGGTTTTGGGATAGGAGAAAAGTGATTCCACATGAACGTGCCGGCGCTCCGGAGTGGGGTCGGACCGTGCGGACAACCCCCAGGCCCTGCCTGTACGGATTCTCCAATCACGTTCCTCCCCCTTATCGAAGCTGTCGAACATTCACAGACACCTGAGGATGGCTGTTTCAGTGAGTCAGAGGCACATGCTGCAGGCACCAAGAAATGGCTTAAAAGACAATTTGTCCAAGTGTGAAAGCCCTGGCTTCCCTGTCGGCTGAGGAGAAGAGCCCGGAAAGAGGGTTCTGACACCTCGCGAGCACGGAGAGGCCTGTTTCTCGGGAGTGAGTGGAGACGGCGGCTGAGCTAGGAGTGGGCGGAGGCGGCCCAGCCTCCTCCACGGCACACCTGGGCGGGAGGCTGCCCCACCCAGCTCCCAGGGAGCCCCCAGAACAGAGTGAGCCCTCGATGGTGGAACGTGGCCCTAGAGTGGGCCCCTGTGGCCCAGGGTGTGGGTGCCACGTGAGCACTTCTCCCCTCCTGGAAGTCCTGGGGACTTTCCTGGGAATCTTGCCCTTTGGGGAGGGCTCTGGGGGACGTCAGAGGTCCCCTGGGCCTGGTGTGGGGGAACATGCGCCTCACATAGCTGACAAGTGCTCCGTGGTGCCCCCGGCCCAGTGCTCGTCTTGTGGGGGGACCAGCCTGCACCCCTCCATCTGGACGTCCCAGGGCTGGGGTGGAAAGGGGGACATGGCTGAGGCTGCCCTCCCTGGGCCTCCTTCACGGTCCTCGCCCTTGGTGCCCCACTCAGGGCTGGGCAGCCTCACCAGGGCCTGGCGCTCTAACAAGGCCTGGTCCTGGGCCAGGGAAGGGCGTTCCCGCAGGTGCTCTGTCACCAAGCCCAGGGCTCCTGGTGTGGGCCCTCCTGAGCAGCAAGCAAGGATCTGGGTGGAGGGTCCGCTGGGACAGGCACACAGTCCCCTCCTGGTGGCCTTTACGTTGTCCACGTTTCACTTTCCTTTGCTCCTTTAATGCTGTGGACGCCTGCAACCTCCCACGTGGCGGGACGCCGCCCTCCTCCGCCTCAGCAGCTCACGTCCCTTCTCCCTGCTGTTGTCCCTCTGGTGTGCCGCACACGGGTGGGGGGCACTCCAGGCCTGAATCCCCTGGCAGGTGCAGCCACACCGGACTGCCCATCCAGGTGCTCCGGGCCAGGCCGGCACCGGGACCCTCACGTGGACATCTCATGAGAGGTGCAAATCAATCCTCTGCGGAAGGTTCCAGCAACATTCCCTCATTCTAGATGAGGAACGTGAGACCATTATCTCTGGCCACTTGCTCTTCAAACCTGCCGGCCACACCCAGGTCGTCTCCCTCGAGGGGCAGGAGCAGCCGTGGGACCGCCAGGCTCCTTGGCGACAGGCTCTGACGGAGTGCTCACGGTCCGCCGGGCCTTGACAGTGTCTCTTCTAAATAAATGTATTTTTTAAAAACTTGAAGTGACATTTAAACCAAGGTGCCCGTAAGTCCTGGAGCACCGGGTACGGCAAAGTCGAGGGGACACTCCAGAGAGGCCGCATTTGGGAAACCCCAAGTCCTGCTGGGTGTCCCCAGAAGATCCAACGTGCAGGAGAGGGAGCACGTCGGAGCTGGGGAGGGCCCTGGTGGTGCCCAGGGAGGGCGGGTGCTGGGCCCAGGGGGACCGTCTGCAGCTTGCGCCCCCATAGCCCTCGGCAGCACCTCTGGAGTGAACCCGTCTGAGGGTTTTCCAGAACCTCGGGGTTTTCCACAACTGGCTGCTCTAGAACCATCTGGTGACGCACACCCCCAGCCCAGGCCGCAGCAGGTGTGAACACTGCCCAAAACGTTCCGTCACCTCTGTCCAGCCCCGTCACTCAGAGCCAGGGCCATCCTCATCAGAGGGGAGCTCCCGCAGCCAGCCCCAGTCCTGAAAGCCGGGGGGCTCCAGAGCTCCAGAACCTGAGGAGAACGGCCCCCACCTCCAGGCCAGGAGCAGACCACTGTGTGGGGTGACCAGGGACAGCAGCCGGGACCTTCTGCTGAGGAGGAGGCCAGCAGGACCCTCATCCCGAGTGGCCTTTTTGGAGAGCGAGTCAATGGGACCAGACCCTCCTTGGGGACCTGCGCGTCCCCGTCAGTCAGTCCTGGGTATACACTGTAGGAAACTGTCACCCGCGACCCCCAGGTCACACACGTTCCCCGCAGGGTCGCCCCTGGTGGGCAGCCAGCTGACAGCCACCAGGTGCCATGACTGTACGCCTCCAGCGCTCCATGAGGAGGCTCAGCCGGCCCGGCCTCGGCCCTGGGCCTCTGGAAGGAGCCGGGTGAGGAGCCCAGGCACAAGACCACACGATCCCTCCTGAAAGCATTAAGTATCTGCCAAACACCACGCACGCGGATGAGGACACAACTGCGCCCAGAGAGCCGCGGGACGATTACACGGGGCGTCCTGGGAGAAAGAGTGACCAGGCCACCTGGCGAGGAGACAGGGACAGGTGAGGGAGAACCCCGACGGACTGCACACTCCTCCGTCTTCACGGGGCTCGGGAGGCAACTCCCTGCCGCCCTAAGAGATTCAAAGTGTCCTTCAAAAAGAATGTCCTTATTTTTCAAGGGAGGATTTTGAAAGAATACCATCCAATGGTAAAGGCCATTCCCAAGGTTGGCGGCCGGGGGGACACTGGAGTTAGCACTCCTGCAGCCCCGCCCGCCCGCCCGCGCCGCTTCTGCTGTCCAGGGCCTGGGCTGCGGCCTGGGCACCCGGACTTCTCAGACCCTCCGGGGTGATGCAGGCAGGGTCAAGAACCAGGGGCGCAGGTGACACAGCGATCGATATGCAAAGACGAGGAGCCTCCCTCCGTGAGGAGCTGGGCTCATGGGCGCAGGCAGAACTGGGCATAGAGGCCAAGGCTGTCCCAGTGGAACCCAGGTGGCAGGGGGTGGGGAATGTACCTGGAGGAACCGTGGAAACCCGGGACTCAGTCCTCAGGCCAGAGCCGGGCCTCTTCCTGCCGTGGCCCAGAATGCAGGGTTGGGCCTCAAAATGTGGCAGGTGTGTGGACCTCTGGGCTGCCCGCCCAGGGCTGGTGAGGCTGGGAGATGGCGGCTTCCTCCAGAAACACACCCTGTAAAGGGCCACAAGGAAGCCGTGGCACCTGGCTCCCCACCTGCCCCCGCCAGACACAGCCATCTCTCACACCCAGGGACAAACACAGGGCTGCGTCGCTGCCTGGTCCCCAAGCTCAGAGGGCTGCTCTGGGACCCAGACCCCTCCTCAGAGACTTTGATCCTTCTGTTCCCATAACGCTGGGGCAGTAAGGGAACCAGGCTCCTGGGCACCGTCTGGCTCATCCTGGAGGCTGGGCGGGGCCCCTGGGGATTGGCCCAGGGGGTCACCCCATGGGAGGAGTCTTGGCACCCGGTCTGGCAGCCAGCCCTGTCTTTCCCGCCCTGGCCAGGAGCAGGAATTCAGTCGGAAAGAGGGTGTGGGAGGGGATGCTCACCTCATTCCCTCTCCCAGCCCCGAGTTCTACACCCTCACACCCTCATGCTGTGGGGTGCCACCATCAAGGAGAGCCTAAGCTTGTCACATGCCCTGCCTCCAGGGACAGTCCTCTGCCATCTCTCTGCGTTCACCCATTCCAGCTCCTGCTCTTACTTGCTGTGTGACCTTGCAGAGATCACAACTTGTCTGTGCCTCATGCCATCTGGGATCGACGTCCATCGAGGCCTGTCTAGCTGCAGACACAGCGTGGAGCACTTTTGTTTGACTGTAAAATTGATACATAATAACCCACCCGCAGGGCGACTGTGAGGACTACACAGGAGAAGTGTGATGCTTAATTCGGTGTCACCTGGTGTGGACTAGGGGTGCCCATACACTGGCAAACATCATCCCTGAGTGTGTCCGGGAGGGTGTTCCTGGAAGAGACGAGCGTTTGAACTGAGGGACTGAAAAGCCAGGTCCAGTGTGGCTGGGCCTCATCCCACCACCGAGGCCCTCGAGGGACAAAAAGGCAGAGGGAGCTGGATTCCTGCTCTGGGAACTGAGAGCTCCGGGTTCTCAGGCGGGCTGCACCCCACAGGCCCCCCGACTCAGGCCCTGGAGATTTAGATTCAATCAGCCCCCATCTTTCCAGTGTGTTTTAAGTCTCCCAAGCCAGCCCCCGCTAGACCGAAGGGAGTCCCTTAGGGTCTCTGTTGAAATCCCTCAACTTGGTCCTGGCAGCAGAAAAGCAGCCTCGACACCAGGTAAGGGTCCGGTGTGGCTGCCAAGAAAACTATGTACAAAGACACTTGTGGGTGGGTATTGGGCCCTCCTCTCTCAGCTTGCCACCCCTGCTGTGGCCCGTCACAGAGAAGTCACCCCTCTGAGCTGCCCGCCTGACGTTTCTAGGTGGGGAGACCTGTGGTCAGGTTTGTGGGTTCAGGCCGATCTCTGGCTGCCATTCAGAGGGCAGACGGGGACCAGGCGGGGGTGCTGAGGGACAGGAGGACTCACACCATGTTGGTGTGGAGAGACACGAAGGAACGCAGTCAGGAGGGTATTCGAGAAGGACTTGCTGACTTGGGAACGTGGAGAGTGAGAGGCCGGGATGGGTCGTGGGTCACGGACTTCAGCCTGCCCACCCCTACAATCAGGGACAACCTCCAAAGGGGAGGCTTGGGAGCCCGTGCCCCGATGAGCACTTCCACTGCCGAGGCTGTGGCCTTGGCAAGTCGCCAGCCCTCTCTGGGCCTTGGTCCCTGTCTGTGAAGTGGAGATGATGATGGCATGGGCCAGAGGCTGACTTGGAGGGGCGATTTCGGTAACCCACATAATGTGTCCTATCTATCCACCCATCTGCCGAGCCACCTACCTATTTATCCTTTTCCCAGCCTCGCTCTTTAAATCTAGACCTTCCTTCCAAGTCACCTGGCAGTGGGAGGTGGGGGGAGCTCCCTGTGTTCACCAGCAGCCCTGACGTGTACCCCGGTAGCACACTTCCTGCCCCCACTGGCAACAACTAAAATGTTTCCAGATCTTGCTAATGTCCTGGGGCAGGGCAAGAGGAAAATAAAACTGGCCTGAGTCTCAAATTATCAACCCTGTTATTGTGGTTATGATGAGGCTGGGGGAAATGTCCCCATTACCCCCAAACTAGATCAGGACTCCCCGGCTCTGCCACAGCATAGGGCTTTCAGCAAATCCCTTGTCCTCAGTCTTCTCATCTGTAAAATGGGGCTCATAGTAACCCCTTCTCATAGGGTCAGGGGAGGGAGAGAGGAGGGAAGCTGAGCCCAGCTCTTCAGACCCTGGCTACGCTGAGTCAGGCTACTGGGTCTTTCCTTCCTCCTTCCACTTGCAGCGGGGGAAAAATTCAGCTCTGATCATCCTCCCTCCTCTGGTTGGAAGCAAACTTCCACCCTGACCCAGCACCCAGGGTGTGGAAAGGGTGAGGTCCCCCTGGGAACAGTCTCCGGCCACGCACGGCATGTGAAAGGCGACCATCCTGTCTGCCTCCAACGAAACCAACCCTGGCTCAGCGGAAAAGTGCGCCTGTTCCTGGCTGGAATAGAAATCCACAGCTTTGAGAGGGAAGATACTACCTTTGGCAAGACCACTTGCCGTGGAAAACTCTCTGCCAACATCTTGTGACAGCACAAAAAGCCTCTGAGGCCAGAAATTATTTCTATGTGGAGGGAAAAAATGGATCTAGCCGTTCCAGCCGACGTTAGGCTTCGGCATGCTTTGTGCTACCTGGCAAATTCATTGTTTTCCTGACTGCATGAAGCCAAGGGGTTTCCAAGGAGATGTCTGGCTCTGTGCGGATTTCCCAGTTTGGGAAGGGGGTAGAGAGTCTGGAATAATTTTTCTGGAAGGTTCCAGAGAGCCGTGGCCAGGAATTCAGGACAAGAACACTCCCAAGCGGGGTTCTTTGGCTCAGCACCTTGACATTGGTGTGTGCAGAAGCTCCTGGCCTCTGAGCACTGTGTGCTAGTAGCATTCCCTCGCAAATGCCCCAGGGGAGTGAATTCGCCTGGTTGAGAACCACTTCTCCAGGGGAGATGTGAGCAAGCCCAGCTCCTGGCTGCTTCTGCAAGCAGTGATTCAGCGCCTTCAGACTACGCCAGACCAACACAGGTCTCAGCTACAGAGTGGCAGTCTGGGGCCAGTGTCCTGAAAGTCCTGGAGGAGTCTGGAAGCAGGAGAGGGGGTGGTCCCTGCTACAGAGGAGGCCTTGATGGTCCTGTGACAATTCATGGTGATCCACAATCCTGTCTCAGGACTTAGAGGATCTTGATGCCTGTCACAATTTTTAATTGTTCGCCTTTTCAAAAAAAAAAAAAAAATTGTCTCCCCCACTAGAATAAGGTCCCCGAAGGGGAGGATCTTGTCTTTCATGCTCACTGTTGTGTCCCCAAGCCCTGACTCACTCTAGCAAATAGGATCTGCTGGGAACACATCTGCTTCAGGGAGAGAGGGAAGAGGGAGGGACCACATGTGTTCACCAACACCTAGAGTGTGCACCCGGGGCTTGGTAAGCCTCAGATTCCCGGGTCCCACCTGCAGAGTTTCTGATTCAGTGGGTCCAAGATGGACCCTGATCATCTACATTTTTAACAGGTCCCGGGGGTGTTCATGCTGCTGGCCCAAGGACCACACCTAGAGAGCCACTGTTCTGAACGCCAAACCTGTTCTCAGTCATGGGTCTCAATCCCGGGAATGAGCAGCATCAGGGGACTTTAAAGGGTCGACTCAAAGGCCACCCCTGACCAATCCCCGGAGGGGCCCCAGACACTCGGATTCCCCTGCGCAGCTAAGGGCGGTACCATTTCGTGCTCCTCGCAGCCGGAAGGATCGTCCCTTTCTTATGTTCTTTCCCAAGATCCCGTACCCATATCAAAGTTCAGCCCGGGTGCTGGGTGCTGGGTGCTGACCCCGCTTCGGCAGGCCAGAAATCAGTCCAAGGCTTTAGAGCGGAGGTTCATCCACCTGACTCTGCTCTTACTTGTCAACTGCTCCCACCTGACAGAGGAGGAACTGAAGCCAAGACAGGTCGCGCAACCTGCCCACGGCGACATCGCGAGAAAATGCCAGAGCCAGAGTTGAAGCCAGCTAACCCCAACCCTGGGCAGCCTCCCTCCGGGACGCCCCGCCCACGGACGCCCCGCCCACGGACGCCCCGCCCACGGACGCCCCGCCCACGGACGCCCCGCCCACGGACGCCCCGCCCACGGACGCCCCGCCCACGGACGCCCCGCCCACGGACGCCCCGCCCACGGACGCCCCGCCCACGGACGCCCCGCCCACGGACGCCCCGCCCACGGACGCCCCGCCCACGGACGCCCCGCCCACGGACGCCCCGCCCACGGACGCCCCGCCCACGGACGCCCCGCCCACGGACGCCCCGGATTGGCTGAGGCCAGCGGAAGTGGGCCATGGAGAAGACGCCTGTGCCCCTGCCACGGGTGGTATTCACAGAAGGAACTGGCGCCGGCCTCACAGGGCTGCCCGTCATGTGCCCGCTGTGTTCCTTCTCGCCCCGTCTCCAGCTGGTTTCCTCCAACCTCCTGCGTCTGGGGCTCTCTTCCCAGCTTTGGGCCTTGGCCCTGTTTTTCTGATGCCAGTGGTGCCTCTTTCATTTGGCACAGTGTCCCTGGACCCACCACTGGTGACGCAGTGCCCATCCTCCCACTCCCCCACCCCCCAGGCGGAGCTCTGGCAGACCCGTCTCTCTGGTCTATCGGTACACACCACCCAGGCACAAGGACGACACTGGGCCTGCAGGACTCTGGAGGGCCTTTGAGTCCTCTTGGCACTAAGGTCACAACAGGAAGAGAGACCCATGGCCTTAGGTGGCCCTGAGCCTTCTCCTAAGGGCCCAGCGTGAAATAGCTGGGAACCCCACAGTGGTCCATCGGGAAGCCACATGAACACCAGCCCAGGACCTACAGGACAGTTGTCTTGAACAAGTGGGGGATGGCTTTTAGGATGGAGATGCTCTGAGGATCCAAGCCACAGAATGCATAGTCCAGTTGTTATTCCCCCACATTTCTCTCTTCTAGAAATTTGCAGTTTATAAAAAGGTAACCGGCCCCCTCAGGCAATGGCCTTAAATCCAGGGCTCAACCAGGTCTGAAGATCCAGTGCTAGAGCACTTGCCCAGCACTCACAGGGCCTAGGTTCAACCCCCAGACACAGAACACCACACCACAGAAAGCAGATCTGAGAATTCTGGAGTTTTTCCTCCCTAAACACCCACCCTCCTTGGTTTCTTGCCTGAAATTCCTTTAGAGCAGCGTTCTCAGCCAGCACCTGCTGACATTTGGGCTCACGTCCTTCTCTAGCGTGAGGGTGTTCTGGGCAGTGTAGGACACTGAAGGGCACCCCTGGCTGCTGTATGTGAGCTAGGAGGAGCAACCAGAGATGTTTCCAGACACATGTCCCCCTGGGGGACGGTCACCCCCAGCTGAGAACCTCTAAAAGGATTCCACCTCTATGAGAAGCACACTGCTGAGAGGGGAAAGCCAAACCAGATGAGCAGCGGCCATGCGTGAGCGTGCCCACGTGGGAAAGGTCAGCCTGGGAGGTGGGGAGTGGGTGCTGTTCTGAAGTCAGTACCCGGAGGAAAATAGGGGCTGGTTAAAATGATCCTCGGCATCTGGTCACCACGCCTCAGGACACGTGGCTGCTCCTTCAGCTGAAGGCTATGGCATTACGGGGTGTTTTCTTAAAAGATGGCCGCTGTCCTCATGGCCAGAGAGAGCCCTCACACTGAGGCAGGAGGAATCCTTCTGCCAGTAATTGTAGTCATCATCCTCATACTTATTTCCCAGCCCACATGTCACCTGTACGATTATTTAATATTTTTCTTCAAATCAACTCCAATTTCAGGCTTTACTGAATGTAGTTAAAATGGAACCTTTTTTTAAGTACTGGGGTTGAACCTGGGTCTCGTGCCCGCTAGGCAAACACTTTACCATTGAGCTACACCTTGGAAAGGAGTCTTGATATTATTGCCATAAGTGGAAACTAGTCCCCTTTTCCACTAGTAGAAGGCACCAGAACAATAAAGAAAATGAAAAAAAAAAAAAAAGGTCATTAATTCTAAGTAGGTTTTGTGGCTTTCCAAGGTCCTCAGCCTGAGCTGGAGGCCTTTGCTGTTGGAAGGAAGGTGGGCCAGGGAGGGAGTGTCAGAGATGGGGACGCAGGGATCTTGCTCTTTGGCACTGCTAGGGATGGATGGTGGACTGGAGGCGAGGGGAACTTTCTCGCCGCCCTCCGTGGTGCTGAAGGACCTGCAGTGAGCACAGGGCCGCTCCGGGCAGCCAGCCGGCTCCACTTCCCAGGGCTCAGCTAGTCTTAGAAAACCGGCCGTCAGTAGCTTGGCCACAGGCCCGACGCTGGACGTGATCCCGCTGCCTGCAAAGCACAGAAGCCTTTCCCACTCCACGATGGGATCCAGACCGCCTGGGACACACAGGGCTGCCAGCCACACGTGGGACTCAGATCCCCAGCCTGGCTCTGGCCACTCAGACCTGGAGCCTTCCTGCCCAGGCCTCCCCGATGCCGATGGCCACTTGAAGGTCAAAACCCCCAAGACATTTCAGCATCAAAGGCAGCCCTCAAGGCCACGTTCCTCGCCCTCTGGGGCCTGTCCCACCTTCCCCAGGCCTTGCTTCTGCATCTGCCTCCCTGAATTTCCCGAGACACAAACAGAATGTGAAACACCAGAGCCAGGGGGCAACGCAATGTGGGAAGGGGCCGTGAGGGCTTGGTGGGACTGGGAAAGTGGAGGCCAAGCCCAGTCCCAAGAGAAGCTAGGGCCACCCAGCTCCAGGCCACTGTTTCCCTGGGAGCTCTGAATGGCTAGAGCCACCGACATTTGGAATTTTTTAAAAATGTGAAATCTCCATTTTTTAATCAAAATAGATATACTTTAAAATCTATGAGTCTACATACAAATGTGTGACCCAGCTCCTCACAGCAGCTCTATTGACAACAGCCCCAAACTTGTGAATGTTCATCAGTAGGTAAGTGATAAGAAATGGGGTCTGTGTGTAGCACCTGCAGTGTTCATAGCCATAAACACACACCGCTCACCAGGAAAATCCACTGTGACTCTCATTTTTCTGGAGGGGAAAAATGCCAAATTAAAAAAAAAAGTCCATATAGTATGTCTCCATTTATATAAAATTCTAGAAAATGCAAACTAACCCGGTGGTGACAGAAAACAGATCCGTGTGGTGGGGAAGTCGGGGGAGGGGCAGGAGAGAGCCATGACAGAGGGCACAAGGAACTCTGGGTGATACCCACGGCTACCACCTGGATGGAGGTGTTGGCTGTATGACCTACAATATCAAAGTTTCTCAAATGGAACATTTGAAACAGGTGCAGGTGATTGTACACTAAATATAAATAGAGTGGTTTAAAGGAAAATGTGAAAGCCAAGTAACCTGCAGGTCCAGTTCAGCATGCCCCTGATCAAAACCACTCAGTCAGCATTCACTTAGAACCCACCAGAACACGCCCCAGGCAGCGTGCCGGGCGCTGGGGTCGCAGAGGTGAGGGCCGTGGAGGGACTCTCCTGAGAGCCTGGCAAGTGCTGGTGTGGCCAAGGTCCAGCGAGGCCTGCAGGACTGGTAGGTATTACCCAAAGAGCCTGTCCTCTGCTCTCCTGATCCCGAAGAGTCAGAAGCGACTGAACTGTTTCCTATCACTCTATCGCCTCTCAAGGATGGAATGTTCTAAACTAGCAGCCAGTTCACCAGTCGACCCCCAGATGGAAAAGCTCAGAGATGGGCCGTCTCAGAAGCGGACAGAGACCACCGCTATCATCCAGAGACCGGGAGGCTCTGGGCGAGGCTGAGGTGGGTAGAGCCAGAGGCTCACCAGGTTGGCTGATGGAGCGGGGGTGGCTGGGACAGAGAGGGGCATCCAGGGGACCCTGAAGTTCCGGGATGAGCCCCGAGGAGCCCCTGGAAGCCCTGGCAGCATCTGGAACTTGGAGCTGCCGAGTGGGACAGGGGAGGAGGAGTCCACTCGGAGCAGCTGGGACGGTGGAGTCCTGGGCTGGGCTCCAGCCTGGGGTTCAGATGCCTCCTGAGAGCCCACGGGAGGCCCATCAGGGGCTAGTAACTACCTGCTGACCGCTGTGGCCAGAAGCGCCCACATAGACTAACTATCCAGTCCCTTCCCGGGCTGCCACACGCTTCTCCTCAGTGGCTGTCACCACCCCATCCCGCCTCCCAGCTCCATTCTGCTGCCTCTGACTACAGGAAACCCAACAGCATGTGCCGGGCCGCAGCCATCAAGAGGCATCAGGGAAATGGACGTATGATCCTAGGACCTCAAGACGGGTTCCTGTGTGTCTGGCTCAGCATGGCCCCAGCTCCTCAGGTCCTGGCTGTGACCCGTGTAACAGGAAAATGAGGTTTTGACTTAAGGGCTGTGCTGTCCACCCAGGGGTGACAGTGCACAAATTGGATGATGACGGGACGGGATGACCTGACCTGACCCCTCCCGGGAGGAGGGACTGCGCCTGGTTTGTGAGCCTGGAACAAAGTGCAATCAAAGAAAATCTGATTAGGATTAAAACAGCCGAGGCCAGCCTTTGGGGAAGACTTGGTTCCTCCAAGATTCTGAGTCTGGGAAAGAGGAGAAGAGAGGGAGGGAGGGGGGGGGGAACTGGGGAGGGAGGGGGAGGGGAGGAGGGAGAGAGGGGGAAAGGGGAGGGAGGGAGGGAGGGAGGGGGAGGGGGAAGGGGGGAAGGAGGGGGAGGGGGAAGGGAGGGAGGGGAGGGGGAAAGGGGGAGGGAGGGGGAGGGGAGGAGGAGAGGGGAAAGGGGAGGGAGGGAGGGAGGGAGAGGGGGAAGGGGGGAAGGGAGGGGGAGGGGAAGGGAGGGAGGGGAGGGGGAAAGGGGAGGGAGGGGGAGGGAGGAAGGAGGGAGGGGGAGGGAAAGGGAAGGAGGGAGGGGAGGGGGAAAGGTGGAGGGAAGGGAGGGGGAAAGGGGAGGGGGAAGGGGAGGGAGGGGGAGGGAGGAGGGAGGGGAGGGAAGGGAAGGAGGAGGGGGAGGGGAAGGGGGAGGGGAAAGGGGGAAGGGGGAGGGAGGAAGGGAAAGGGGAAAGGGGGCGGGAGGGGGAGGGAGGGGGAGGGAGGGGGAGGGGAAGGGAAGGAGGGAGGGGGAGGGAACGGCTGCTGACCCAGATGCTGTCAAAGCCAACACTTCTCACCACCTACGCTCTTGATGCTGCCTACGGGAGCTTTGGTGTCCCCAGGGAACGTGCTCAGAATGCAGATTCTCAGGCCGGCTGTGACCCGCTCAGCCAGACTGCCTTTAACAAAGTCCCCAGGTGACCTGAGGATCACCGCACTCGCAGTGACAGTGGAAGCAGAGGGGCCACTCACTCTCTGGCCCGAGTCCTGCTTTGCCTACGGTTCCCACCCTCTCTGCCATATCCCCACGCCACAGTGGCTCAAACCAATTCATTTTAAAAAGAAAAGAAAAACAGATCTTAACCATGTGTATTTTGAAATGAAACTTTATATCACTATTATCCATGGAAAAAAATCAAGCATCATTTGCTATAAGTGGAAAAAAATCATTAAAAAATGCATGAAATAAGACATAAGTAAAAACATGTTATTTAAGCCCTGGCTGGATACTGACTCCGCCCCAAGTTCTCAGCTCAAGGCTGCCCGATGTGCAAGGGGGACGGGATGTTCCAGAGGTGAGAAGCCATCCTAGACCTGGAGGGCCTCAAAAGGACTGGAGGAGGAGGACTTTGTCACTGTACGACTCGGTGCCATTAGTCTCCACGTGTGTGATGCATTCCATGTCATTTTACCTGCCAGGACGAGGTGTCCGCGCGCGCGCGTGTGTGTGTGTGTGTGTGTGTGTGTGTGTGTGTGCACTAGGGATTGAACCCAAGGGCGCTTTACCACGGAACTTTACAGCCCATTCATGTATATTTTATTTTTTATTTTTTGCTAAGTTGCTGAGGGTCTCCCTAAGCTGCCAAGTCTGGCCTCCAATTTGCAATCCTCTTTCCTCAGCCTCCCGAGTCACTGGGGTGACAAGCATATGCACCGTGACAGGTGTGCACCACTGTGCCCAGCCGGTCCCCACACCTATGGGCACTTTCTACAGCATTGTCCCCCAAACAGCCTCCCTGCAAGAGGCACTTTCCCCCACATGACGAGTTCCCCCCAAACACACTCAACCGGTAACTGGACGTAAGCGGGGCTTGCTTATCTCAGGGTTCCAATGGCCCTGGCTGGCCGAGGACTCAGTCCCCCAAGGCAGCAGCCTGCTCCCACTCTGGCCAGCAGCCACTTCAGTCCAGAGCCATCTCCAGCCCCTCTTTGAGTGGGAGCCAGATGACCAGGAGCTGCCCCAGAGCCTTGCTGTGCTCCTGCAAGGGTGAGACCCCAGGGCAAGTGGCAGAGTTTGGGGTGTGACCTCAGGGATGGAATTCCAGGATCCCAGTGAACAAATGAGCCTGTCTACACTGCCCCAGACCACTGTCTGCATGGGGAGCTGTGTAGACCTTAACAAAGTGCATTCCAATGATCCCTGGGAAAATAATTACTTTGCATCGTACACGAGGCTGGAATTTTCCATAGGAGCCTCTTGCCAAGGGGAACCAGGCTGAGCTCAATCAATAACAGTCAATTTTATTTTATTTTTTTGGTGGTGCTGGGGATTGAGCCCAGGGCCTTGTGCCTCGGAGGGAGGCACTCCACCAACGGAGCCATATCCCCCGCCCAAGAGTTAAAGCTTCAAAGGAGCATTTCGAATCCTCTAGCTGAGCAGACTATTGAAAGTTGAAATGGTTGCTATATATTTTTCTTCATCGCATCAATCTCTTCTTTTATCGTCTTAGAAAACCACCCCATGAACTAGTCACCCACCGGAAGACAGATCTTTGCTCAGGCAAATGTCACCAGTGTCATACTGCAGTCTGGGATGTTCCATATGGTGCTGGCTGGTGACTAAATAATGACTGTTAATAAAAATCTACGAGGTTGCAAAATCTCTCTGATCCGCAGTGGTGGAGTTGTTAGCTGTAAAGCTTCCCCGCACCCAAAGGTTCTTCTCCTCTCCGTCAGTACTACTAGTAATACAGTCCCCTCCGACGGATCACTCACCGCGAACCAAGGGCTGTCCTAAGAGGGCCACAGAAACCACTCATCCATTCCCCAGAAACAGAAGGCTGTAACCAGGTAGGGACCCTTACTCTGGACCCTTCCCAAGCCCTCCTCAGACTGCCAAGTCCAGGAGGTGAACCGTGACAGGGAGCAGGGTTTGTCCCACCCTGAAGAATGCCTCAGCAGAAAAGCACTTGCTTGGGAGCCGCAAGACAGAAGAATCTAGGTGTCCACAGAAGGACGAATGGATAAACAAAATGTGGTCTCCAAAGAGAGGGGAAGGTCACTGTGCCTTAAAAAGGAAGAAAGTCTGGCACTTGTGCATGAACCTTGAAACCATGAAGCTAAGTGAAATAAGCCAGTCGCAGAAAGATAAATACCCGTGATCCCACTAAGCGAGGGACCTAGAGTCGACTGATTCACTGACAAAGGGAAGAGAGGAATCACTGTGAGATGGGTACGGAATTTCAGTTTGAGAAGAGGAAAATTTCCCGAGGCGGACGGTGGCCACGGCTGTACAACAGGTATGTACCTCTGACCGCTGAACGGCACGCTTAAAAATGGTTAGAAGGGTACATTTTAGGCTGTACATATTTTGTCAAATAAAGGTTCTTTTTGCACAAAAGAAACTTGATATTAAAAGCATGCCGTCATGCAAGCACTATTCAAGTACACACACACACACACACACAACCTAATGTCGCGGTCCCTCTTCATTCATTGCACAAAGACCTCAGGAGACCCAGGCAGACACTAGCAGGGAGGGACAAGGCTGAAGCAGGACGCCTGAATGAGATCACCTGAGCTCATGACCATGCCCAGCCCCAGGTGCACCAGGTGTAGGGCAAGCAGTTACCTGCTTGAACTCAAACCCCCCAAGGTTGGCATCAACCTTACCCCATGGTACAGGTAAGGGACTGAGGCACAGAAAGGCTCGGGAAGTCGTCCAAGGTTGCAGAGGACTGACACCCAAGCGGCAGGGCTCAGAGGGCTCACTTCTAACCACGTGGAACAGGGTGAAGCGATGATCGACAGGGTCCCAGGACACAGAGACGGTGAGTACAAAATCTGAGGGGATGTGGTGGATTCCCAAAAAGGAAGTGACTTGAAACTAAGGTCCGGAGCAGGGCTTGACTACGTTACAACCGTGGCCTGGCTGTGTTTTATCAGAACGCGGACACACTTGTCTGTGCACATATGGTACGTGGCTACTTTTCGGTTCGTCAGCAGAACTGAGGGGTCGTGACGGCCACCAGGTGGCCTGCGGAGCTGAAAAGGGTCACCACGGTGGCCAGTCTCTCCAGATGAACTCCCCACCCTCCAGCAGGACCTACCAGCCCCTGCCCCGGCTTCGTCCCCGACGCCTGGCCCTGGGTCTCTCCCTCCAGAGCTCTCTGCCCCCCACCCCGGGCTCTGGATCTGTTCTCCAGGTGAACATCACTTGCCCTTCTGCGCCCCTCCTTGCACAGCCCCCAGCCTCTCTGACTCACCCCTCGCTGCTTCCTCCTCACACAGCTCGCACCTTAATCAGCAGCTTCTGTTTTGCCTGCCTCCTGCACCCGGCCCAGCGGTGGCAGATGTGGGTGGGCGAACACTGCCCCAGCATTTCCATGGAACCCGCCGGCGCCCACAGAACCTCCCCCAACAATCAATCAAAAGGACGAGGCCAGCCCCTGGGCTCCCACCCCTCCAGACACACTGCTGTCCCCAAGTCCCTCCTGTGTAAATTTCACAGCCACCACCGCTCTCCAACCAGGACGGAGGTCGCCCGCGGACAGGGACCAGGCTGGCGAGGTCCTCCTTCATGGCCACTGTCCACGGTGGCCTCTGTCAGCCGGAGGCTCTCTGCCCTGAGGCTGAGTAGGGTGGCTGAAGGCCCTGCCGTGAGACTCCCTGGGTGACCCCAGAGGTGCAAAGGGCATGACACAGACCCATAAGAGAGTGGCGGGGGTGCGTGTTGACAGGGGGACAGAAGGAGGGGGAGGGCAGAACTTGGCAGTCCCCAGCCAGGATCGTCACGCTGTCGCGGACGCTTAAAGGCAAAGCCGACATTTCCAAGATGCTGAGGTGGGCAGAGACGGGCTGGGACCAGCCAGGATGACGAGTTCCAGGCCCCTGGTCACGCTGAGTCCCGTGGTCCTCCCGTGGAGGGGGAAGGGCACTGGGAGCCATCAGCAGCCTCTGGGGGCGTGGTGACAGCCAGGCCCAGCTCCGTGACCCGTGACCAAGGGGTGCTCACGCTCCCCAGGAAGCTCACAGCCCCTGCCCCCGTTTGGGGCGGACGAGACTACAGGCCGTGGGGGACCATTTCAAACTAGGGTGGGCTCAGCTCCCAGGGCAGCCCAGACCCAGTGGAGGACGGCAGAGGCCCAGCAGGGGACCGAGCTCCGGACGCACCAGCCCACCTTGGCCAGCTGTGTCTGCAGCTTGTTCTTGGCCTCTGTCTCCTCGGCGATGCGGGCGCTGAAGGCCAGGTTGGTGTCCGTGAACTGCTTCCACAGCTGGTCCGACAGGCTCTCCAGGAGGTGCTCCGCCTCCTCCCGCAGCCGGATGGAGTTGGCCCGCATGTTCTGAGAGTGCCTGATGTTGTCGTTGCTGAACTTGGCCCAGGTGTCAGGCACGGAGATCCTGCAAAAGGCACAGGGCAAGTTTGGCACAGGGGTGACAGGGTGACCCTGGACCCTGGGTTCTCAACCTTGTCCTTGAGGTCAAGAGTCTGTTGTAGAAGGTCCGGCAGCACCCCTGGCCCCACCAACGGGACGCCAGCAGCCCCTCCACACACCAGTTATGAGAACCACAGACGTCCCCTAGGGGAGAGGACACGATCGCCCCCTTGAGGACCAGTGTCCTGATCCAATCCCTCCTTTAACAAAGGCTGCAACGGCAGCCGGCAGGAGGGCGCTCAGCCCACTGGTAGGAGGAGAGAGGCCCCTTACAGAGGCCTCCTTGTCCCCTCAGTACCATCCCAAACAGAGCCAGGCCCAGAAGGTGACTCTGTCCCTCCGGCTGCGACCGTGCTACTCTCCATGGCTTCCCCCCCCCCCCATGGGTGTTTTGATGGGGGGGGGTGGCCTGGTTCTGGAGTCCTGGGGTCACACCTCGGGCCTCCAGCGTGCTAAGGCGTCTCCGCCACCCTCCCGCCCCGCCCCGCTGAGGGTCTGGAACGCCCGCCATGTCCCAACACTGCCGAGGCACTAGAGATGGAGCCGTGAGCAAGAAGAGCTGAGCAAGAAGAGCGGCGTCCGCGTCCTCAGAGGACAGCATGACACACAGGGGAGGTCCTTCCACAGAGTCGCGGGGAGGCCGGGACCAGGAGCAGGAAGGGGAAGCCATGGCGTGTCCTCGCGTGTCGGTGGTGAAGGGTGCAGGGCACAGCAGCCTCCCACCCCTAGCCACCGATTGCTCTCTGCTGGGGTAGCTACCTGACAACCGAGGTCTCAGAGTATCCCATGGAACACTCCAGAAATGAATGATCTGGAACTTTCAAATGCCTTTGGTCACACGATACGATTGTCCTATGATGCTATTGGCTACTGTGGTCAATAGCTTCCGGGGCCTGATTTATACACTAACTCGTCCCAGGGATGGGTGTCTAGGAAGAGACTAATCCACACGGGGCCCGGTGCTATCCATGGCTTCAGGCATCCACCGGGGGTCTCAGAATGTACCCCTGAGGACGGGGGCCACCACCATACTCAGCCAGAAGTTGAGGTGCCATGGATTCCCAAATGCACCCCAGCTGTGAGGGGCGAGAGGGGAGCAGTAGGTGTCCAAGAACCAGGGAGAGGAGCGGCCCTGGAGGTGCACAGTCCCTGGGGACGAGGGAGGATCACAGCCCCTCTCCTCTGGGGGGGGGTGTCTTCCACTCCAGAGGTGCCCCTCCTCCTGGATGAGCCCAGCAGAAAGTGAAGGGCCGAGAGCCCAGGAAAGGTGACCGCAGAGGGCAGCCCAGCAGGGCAACTGGGGAACGGATCTAGGGAGCGAGTGGGGACCGTCACAGAGAGGGCAGGCTTCACGGAGGTGGTGCCGCCCGCCCGAGGACGCACGTGGTTTAGTCAAAGTTCTTCTGCAACAAGCAACCCCAGGACCATTTGGGGTTCCCTGCTCTGGGGGGCCCCCAGGGGGGACATGCACTTTTTGAGCTGGCTTCACGGTGGCTACACCAGACCAGATAACGTTCTCAAGTCCTGTCTGGCCTGGGAGGACGCCAGTTCTTGCAGGAAGCAGACTTTTATTCTCAGGGAGCAGGAGAAAAGGAGTCTACTTCTCTGAAATGGGCACGCTGAGGTGTGGGGAACAGAGTTCCTAGAAGTCCCACGTGTGTGCGATGGCTCTGCGGCTCTCCTTTCCTTTCTTTTTTCTGGGGTGGTGGGGGTGTGGTCACAGGGATTGAACCAGGGCCCTGCACCTGGCACGCTCTCACCTCTGAGCTACATCTCCAGCCCATTCTATTTCTAATTCTGAGACAAGGCCTCACTTAAGTTGCTGAGGCTGGCCTTGAACTTGCAACCCTCCAGCCTCTCCCTCCCAGGTCTCTGGGGTCACAGGTGAGTGCCACCACACGGGGTTCCTCTGCCTGGCCCAGAGCCCAGCCACAAGCAGAGGCTCAGAGAGGAGTGTCTTCTCCAAGGTCATCTGTAATCACCATCCCCAAGACACCACCCAAGGAGAGGAGGCTGCGGACAGCAGATGAGACCTGAGTGGCCCCACCACTGCTGAGTGGGACTGTCAGTGACACCAACAGCAACCTCTAAGCCCTGCCCTCCCCTGGAGCAGACGGCTGAGCTCCCCAGAGAAAATAGCCGCTGAATCACAATCTCCCCAGGGGCATCCACCAAAGGCAGCCTGCATCCTTGGCAAGCCGTGAGCCTTGGTGGGGAGGATGCACTCTCCCAGAGCCCGTGCCCTCTGGAGACTGGAGGACAGCAACCTTGCTGCAGAGGCAGGAAGATCCATTGATCAAACACCCACGCGATGTGCAGTGTGGGCTGAGGTCAACAGCTCTGCCACTAGCTGTGCAAGCTTATGACAGTCACTTCACCTCTCTGAGCCTTTGTTTACCCATTGTGAAATGGGGATAATAACGGTACCTATCCCCCCAGGGTTGTTGAGTGACTAAATGTGAAAAACTTATCAGGGCACCGTACACAAAATAAGTGACTCTTCATGACTCACAAGAGCTGCAAGTAAACTCTGTGCACCATCTACACATGGCTGACATCAGAAAGAGGCCATCACCACCATATTCATGAGTTAACCCACGGCAATGAACAGGGACACTGTGATCCAGACAGTCACCACACCTCCTCAGTCTGCCCAGATGTGGCCCTGCTTAAGAAAACTCCAATGCAAAGCCCCGAGCCAGCACATCTGGGAAGCAATTAGTCATCCAAACAGCAGCCCCCGCTTTCCAGCTGGATGAGGGATTTCAACAGCGGCCCCTCCTGGGCTTGGAGGCCAGACGCCCCTCCAGCCAGCTGCCGCCAGGTTTGGGGGGAGGCATCAGTTTGCAAAGAGGGACCCTTTGGACTCCCTGTGCAGATGGGCAGCTGTGGCCAAGGGTGGCCGAGCCCCCAAGTCCTGCTCAGCCTTCCAGTGCCTGGGGGACCCCCCCTTGTCGGGAAGAGGAGGCGGCTTCAGCGGGAGCTGCAGCTGCTATGAATCCAGAGTCACCTCCACACCGCCATGTTTGCAAAGATCCAGAAAGCCAGCCCAGACCTGGGCCAGAGATGGTTTACAATTCTTCTCCCCTTTCCTGCTCTCCCCTCCCCCTTCCTCCTTGCATTCAACACATGCTTACCACGTACCTGCACCCTGCATGTGCCAAGAGCAAGCCTGTGCGCTAGAGGTGAAGAGAAGGAGTGCGGGCGAGACCAAGAGAGCGCCCGCCCTCCGCCAGAGCATCTCTGCCAGCCCTCATGGCCCCGGCGCTCAGACAGAGCGGGGAAATTCTACAGGACCCTCCACCAGGCGGTGACCTGCCCCCGATAGTGCCAGGCATACGAAAGGCACCACCTCATGGCTGCCAGGACAAGAAAATGAGGATACAAAGCAAGCTCTGATAACGGTCGCCATTATTATCCACCCCAGTCTCTGTGCGTACGAGGTCCCATGCCCCCCTTTCAGAACACACAGCAGCCCTGGGGAGCGGGTACCCTGGGTGATAGAGGGGCAGAAATGGAGTCCAAAGACACTGAGTGGCTCGTCCAAAGTGTCAGCCTGGAAGCTGGGACTTAAAGCCGGCAGCCTTGTCCTAGAATCCACCCTCCAGGCGTCATTGACCCTCCCCACCAAGCGGGGATGCCTGCTCCTGCCGGTGACAGCCCTTTTGTTTTGGAATTTGTCTGGTGGGATGGCCAGGAGAGGCACCCCAGGGTGCCCTGGCAGAGCATCAGAGGCTGTGTGACCCTCACTAAGTCAACCACATGTTCTTTCTTTCTGAAATTTGGATCTTGGACAAGGTGGGCCAGGGGTGGAAAGATGGCCGCCCTCTGACCATCCAACCGAATAGCTCCCCCACTTCTGTCAAACGGCCAGAAACCTCCCCTTGTCTCTGTGGCCCTGCTGCAGGTTCCAGTTAACTCTATTTCATCCTAAGTTGATTCTGCTGCTTGCAACAGAGGGTTCCCATTCAATCTTACTGTCCCTCCTTGGCTGGCACACGATACCCCTCTATGGTGCCATGGCAGAAGCCCAGGCCCTTGGTCCCACAGACGGCCCAGAATGGCGGCAGAGAGTCCAGTACTTACGTGCCGTCACACTTCTCCACGCCGTGGAAGAAGGAGATGCAGTCCGACGTGTTCCTCAGGTTAAAGCACTGCTCGTCGATACACTCGGCAGAGTTTTTATCCTCTATGTCTCTCTCCAGGGCGTGCTGAGCATCTCGGTTATCCCTGCAGGGAGGAAGGATGTGTCCCTGGGCCAGGCACTTACCCAGAGTCCCCACCCAAGGTCACACAGCAGGGGAAGACAGAGAACAGGCAGCAAGCCAAGTCCCTGGACTCCTGGGAAGGGTCTGTGCACACTCAGTGGCTTCTCAGCCTTCTTCCCACCTTGAGGTTCCCACCATGTACCCAAAGCCACCCCTACTTGCAAGCCCCCTGAATCCAATCAGAGCTGCTGTCCTTTAGAATGGAAAGGGAAGGCATGAACTATAAGAGGTTAGACCGCCAACATTTTAGGCTTAGGGTGTCATATGGTCCCTGTGACAACCATGCCCAAAGCAGTCACAGGTTATATGTCAATGAACGGGCATGGATTCCTTTCAATAAAACTTTATTTATAAGAACAGATGGTGGGTTGGATTTGTCCCTCCAGCTGTAGTTTGTGGAACTAATTTAGAAGATACTAATTTATACTTTGGACAAAACCTGAATCAAGTCAAACTACTTGTAGATTATTGTGAATGACGGCTGAGCACAAAGGGATAGGACATAAGTAAGACTTGGTCACTGCCTTCAAGTGGCTGAGATTTGTATAAACAAATAGAGCAAAAAATACACTACAGATTGGTCAGAGCAATGGTGAGAGTTTTAAAAGGATACAAAGTAACCCAAAGGAGGAAACCATTAATTCTAGGATAAGGGAAGGGCTGCCTGAGAAGGGTCTGAATAGGGTTTCCATAACAAATAGAAGACATCATGAACAAAGTGACACAGGGGAACGAGGACTCGCTGCCGAGGAGACCACATGGGGGAAAGCAGGGACGCTAGAAATGCCCAGGTTTGAGGGACTAGTGAGGCTCATTAAGTCAGTGCCAGTTAGGAGTGGGAGGAGTTAGGGAACGGGGTGGAGTCAAGGACTGGTAGCTGTCAGGAATTGGATGAGGTCATGGACTGGGTGGAGCCAGGAACTGGGAGGAGTCAGGGTACAGTCAGGACTCGGTGAGGCAATGTGCTGGGCAGAGTCAGAGGTGCAGTCTGGGAATGGGTGAGGTAATGGCTTGGGTGGAGTTAGGAATGGGGCGGAGTTAGGAACTGGGTGGAGTCAGGAACAGGGCAGAGTTGGGAACTGGGTGGAGTCAGGAACTGGGCGGAGTCAGGAACTGGGTGGAGTCGGGAACTGGGCGGAGTCGGGAACTGGGCGGAGTCGGGAACTGGGCGGAGTCGGGATCTGGGCGGAGTCGGGAACTGGGCGGAGTCGGGATCTGGGCGGAGTCGGGAACTGGGCGGAGTCGGGAACTGGGCGGAGTCGGGAGCTGGGTGGAGTCAGGAACTGGGTGGAGTCAGGAACTGGGTGGAGTCAGAAACTGGGGAGTTTGGGGAACTGGGCGGAGTCGGGAACTGGGCGGAGTCGGGAACTGGGCGGAGTTGGGAGCTGGGTGGAGTTAGGAACTGGGTGGAGTCAGGAACTGGGGGGAGTTTGGGGAACTGGGCGGAGTCGGGAACTGGGCGGAGTCGGGAGCTGGGTGGAGTCAGAAACTGGGGGGAGTTTGGGGAACTGGGCGGAGTCGGGAACTGGGCGGAGTCGGGAACTGGGTGGAGTTAGGAACTGGGTGGAGTCGGGAACTGGGTGGAGTCGGGAACTGGGTGGAGTCGGGAACTGGGTGGAGTTAGGAACTGGGTGGAGTCGGGAACTGGGTGGAGTCGGGAACTGGGTGGAGTCGGGAACTGGGTGGAGTTAGGAACTGGGTGGAGTCGGGAACTGGGCGGAGTCGGGAACTGGGCGGAGTCGGGAACTGGGCGGAGTCGGGAACTGGGCGGAGTCGGGAGCTGGGTGGAGTTAGGAACTGGGGGGAGTTTGGGGAACTGGGCGGAGTCGGGAACGGGGCGGAGTCGGGAACTGGGCGGAGTCGGGAACTGGGCGGAGTCGGGAACTGGGCGGAGTCGGGAACTGGGCGGAGTCGGGAGCTGGGTGGAGTTAGGAACTGGGTGGAGTTAGGAACTGGGGGGAGTTTGGGGAACTGGGCGGAGTCGGGAACGGGGCGGAGTCGGGAACTGGGCGGAGTCGGGAACTGGGCGGAGTTGGGAGCTGGGTGGAGTTAGGAACTGGGTGGAGTTAGGAACTGGGTGGAGTCAGAAACTGGGGGGAGTTTGGGGAACGGGGCGGAGTCGGGAACTGGGCGGAGTCGGGAACTGGGCAGAGTTAGGAACTGGGTGGAGTTAGGAACTGGGTGGAGTCAGAAACTGGGGGGAGTTTGGGGAACTGGGCGGAGTCGGGAACTGGGCGGAGTCGGGAACTGGGTGGGTGGGTTTAAAAACCGTGCGCTCCGGGATTGGCCAAGGTGAGCAGGGGTCAGCACTGGATTCCGGAGAGCTGGTGTCTCAGCTAGGCCTAGACAAGGCCGCTGTTGACCAAACTCCAGACCTTGACTACCACATTCATGACTCTTACCAAACAGCAAGCACCTGTACTGTTATTTACTTAGTATTCTCCTCCTTTTGAAATCGTTTAAAAAATATAAATGAATGTATTTTAAAAGGGAAGTTTACGTTCCTGTCTTTAAAGGAAAAACAATAATGGAATCTGCTAACAGAAGGCCCCCTCTGCCCTGAAGACTAAGTAAACACTCACTACATCCCAGCTAGAATCTTTTGTCTCCAGAAGCTTCTAGGCTCAACCCTTTTTGTGTCTCTGTTGACTGAAAAAGAATCAGTCTTCTTTAAAGACACCAGAACATGGAGCGGAGCCTTGGTCCTGAAGCACTTGGAGGACTTCGACAATGGACAGAAACCACCTTCCCGGAGACAGGCTGTCAGACCCCGCTGGGTGGTCTCCCTGGGGCCTCTCTCCCACCTTTGGTGTGAGCCCCTCCCCAGGACTTGTCTCTCTCGGCCTCTGTCCACCTCTACAATGTCTCTTCCCCCTGGGCTTCTCTGTCTCGGCCTCCGTGGGCCCTGTCTCCCATCCTCTCCTCTGTCTGCCTCTCGTCACAGACACTGGTTTCAGGCAACCCAGGAGCAAGGAAGCTAAATCCCGATGGTGAGTCCCCACCTGTCAGGATACAGAGGTCTTGTCAGGCGGGAGGAACCATCCCGGGACCTTTGGGCCTTGCGAATTGGCAGAGTCAGGAGAACTGGGCCCTGCCACCCCACCCAGTGAACAGGAACCTAATGTGAAAGTGCACCTCAGAGCGTGACCGGGAGGCTGGGGCCTCCGACTCCAGCTGCTCCAGCTGCTCCAGCTGCTCCAGCTGCCTGGCCCTGCCAGTGAGGTCCAGGAAAGGAGGGGCAGACCCGTCCAGCCTTCTGGCACAGGGCCCAGGGCCAGGCTGGTGCCAGAGCTCAGGAGAGGCCAAGTCTGGCCCTTCCCCAACAGGAAGAGACTTCTCTGCTCCTGGTGGGGCGAGGTGCCGGGCAGCTGTGGGCCACAGGCCTTCCTTGCCCAGAAACCACCAGTCAACAGCGGGCGCAGGAAGCCATCCCATCAGGTCAGCAGCGGGGCCTCCCCCAGGGAGTGAGGATGTACCCCATGGCCTCAGCCCTGAGCCTCTGAGGTTCCAAGTGAATTAGGACAATTCCAGTCCCTCCAGGTGCTAAGCTGCTTCCCCTAGGTGACAGGCCTCCCTCAATCAATAAGCCGCTGCCCAAAGCAAACTGCCTGTGTTGAGTTCCCTGGTCATTTCCATCTCTCTCTCCCAGCGTCCCCTCCCTCTCCCTCTCCTCCTCCATGTCTGTCCCTCTCCAGCTCTTGGGTTTTCTCTGTCCTTGTCCACCTCTTGGTGTCTCTGTCTGGCACATCTGTCTGTCTCTGTCCCTCTGTCTCCCTACTCCCTTCCTCTGTGTCTCTCTCTCTTTATGTCCCTCTCCTCCTCGCTCTCATTTTCCAGTACTGGGATGGAACCCAGCCGCACTTTATCAATGAGCTACATCCCTAGCCCTTTATATTTTTGGAAAGAGTCTGGCTAAGTTGCCCCGGCTGGCCTTGAACTTGTGACCCTCCTGCCTCAGCTCCCGAGTTGCTGGGATCACAGGTGTGCCTGACTGCACCAGCTTCTCTGTCTCTTGTAGTGGTGCCGGTCCTGGCTCTCCTTGTCTGTTTCCGCCTGTGTGTCTGTCTCAACCTCTCTGGTCTCCAGCCCCCCACTTCTGGTTTCACCGTCGGGGGTGGTGCCTGACCCTCCCCACCCATCGCAGCAGTGCTCTTTGGAGTTCCGCTCCCCAAATTCCTGTCTGGGCTTTCATCCACTCCGCCAGCTCTAACTGTCCCCTGTTCTGAACCTCAGCCTCCTGCCACCCTGGGCCCTGTTTTGCCACGTCCCTATGCCAACCATGAGTGGAAAATCGGTCTCTTAACATAAGTTGGAGATCACAGAAATACGTGCAGAAAAAGAACAGAAGAGGGCCCAGAAGGAAAAAATGGTCTACGGTCGGTTGATTCTCAACAAAGGTACCAAGAACACACAATAGGGAGGGACGGTCTCTTCAATAACTGATTAGGGGACAACTGGGTATCCACATTTAAAAGAATGAAGTCAGACCCTTACCTCACACGTGTACAAAAATCAACTCAAAACGGTCTGAGATGTAAGATCAGAGGCTGTAGAACTACTGGGAGAAAACCGGCAAAGCCCGCAACTTGGGTCTGGGACTGCAACAGCTCAGGTAACAAAACCCAACACAGACAGACAGATGGGATCGTATCTAACTGTAAAGTCTCTGCCCAGCAAAGAAACCGATCAACTGAGCAAAGAGAAAAGTGTTTGTAAACCACACGCCTGATAAATGGTTAATATCCAAAAATACATAAGGAACTCAACAAGGGAACAGCAAGAAAGCACACTGATTTAAAAATTGGCAAAGGATTTGAGGAAGCTTTTCTCCAAAGAAGGCATGTAAATAAGCAATAGGGTCTTAAAAGATATCCAACATCACAAGTCATCAGAGAAATGCGTATTAGAACCTCTCGAGGTCTCACCTCCTCCCTGTTAGAGTAGCTGTTCTCATAAAGAGAGGACCCGGGCTGGGAGGCTGGGGGAAAGGGAACCCTCACACACCGCGGCTGGGAGTGGAAACTAGAACGGCCAGTGCTGTCATCCCAGCAGCTCGGGAGGCTGAGGCAGGAGGACTGTGAGTGCAAAGCCAGCCTCAGCAAAAGCAAGGCACTGAGCAACCCAGGGAGACCCTGTCTCTAAGTTAAATCGGCTGGGGACGTGGCTCAGTGGTCAGTGCCCCTGAGTTCAGGCCCCAGTACCGCCACCCCCCAAAAACAAAGTCAGTGAAGAGGGAAAGCCAGCTGACCAGCAGTCCTGGGAGGGTCAGAGGTGAGCGCCCACCCAGGGCCAGGTGGGGAGCAGAGGCCTTGGCTCTGGGCCCCAAGCCCCGTAAATCTCAGTCTCCCTTTAATCAGGAGAGGGGCCCTGGCCTTTCATGACACTGGTTACGTCATCTTCCAAGAACAAAAAGCTGACTCCTTTTGAAGGCCTCCAGAGGGCCCGTCCCTCACCTAGCTGCCCATGCCACCCACACTGCTGGCTCCCCGCGTGGCTTGGGAGGTGACAGGACGGGCCTCGGGGAGGCTGCTGCCCTCCACCAGGGCCTCACTGCAAACAGGCCACTCACGAGATGGTCTGAGCCTGCGCACCTCAGGACCATCACGCCCAGATCTTAAAACCAGCCTGTGCACCACGGGAATTGGTGACCTGGAAGTCACAGAGCCCACGGGGCGCGGCGGCGGGCAGAGTGGGGCCTACCGCATCTGGATGTCGATCCGTTGAGCTAATTGTCTCATCCGTTCTTGGCAACATTTTAGCAAATCTACTTCCTGAAATAAAAAAGGTCAGAAAGAGTGGACCCAGGTCAGAAACTCCCCCGGTCAGAGCGCCCCTCCGGTACCCCGCCCTCCCCGCCCCCAGGTGAGAGCCAGGGGAGGCGCCCACAGCCAGGGGCCAGCTGCAGAACACCACCTGCCCTGCCCTACTTTCATGTCTCTCTATTTGCTTCTGGATTAAAGTAAAATCCAGCACGTACTGTGTGACAGCAGCTCACATATATATGATCATTCAATAATGCCGAAGAAGAAGGCTGAAGTCTGATGTGCACATGCAGCAGGTGTTCCAGAAACACTAGCTTTGGTTTTTGCTCTTGGTGGAATTATTATTGTACCCAACTTGGAAATGCCGAGACTGGGGGCCAAGGAGCTCCACGTTGTGGTTTGGATACGGAATATCACCCCAAAGCTCTGGTGCAGAGGGCTTGGTCCCCAGGGCAGCGGTGTTCAGAGGCGGGAGGTGACGGGTCATGAGGGCTCCTGCCTCTTCCATGACTGCTCACCGAGGGGCTCATAACTTAACGAGATGGTGGGAACTTGGGGGACGGGCCTTGCGGGGGAAGGAGGTCAGTGGGGGCGAGTCGCTGGAAGGTGGACCCCCCACATCTCGTCCCCAGTACCTTTCTGCCTCGCCCCCTTCCCCCTCCTCCTCCTGCTGGCCACCATAGCTGGGGGCCAAGCCCTGCTGGGCCCCTCCGCATGATGTCTGCTCTCCACAGGCCTGGCAGCTAGGGAGCAGGCAGGTGGACAGCAGCCTCTGAGACCACAGTCTTTCCTCCTAGAAGTGGACCGACCGGCTGCCCTGCCCACTCCCGGGGGGTGGTGGTAGCCCGGGAGACACCTCACCCGGATAAGGTTCTTCTCCACGCCGTCATGGACCAAATCAATCCCGATCCTTTTCTCTCGATGGTAGAGACACTCCAGGGCCACCTGTAGGGAGATCAGGACAGAGTGTCTTCTTCCCGGGGCTGGACATTGACCCTGAGCTCGGGTGACTCACAGGACTTTGCTGGAATCCCATCGTTCCTCTGAGAGACCTGGTATTTCATAGGGCCTCAGAGGGGCCTCTGGAGGGCTCCGCCTCCCTCAGTGGGCACCGTGGGATGCCGAGGCCAGCGAGGGGCGCCGTGGGATGCCGAGGCCAGCGCGTGAGGAGATGCAGGCCCATGTAGAGAAAGCAGGATAAGGCAGTGTCCCAGGAACCAGTGGTGACTGAGATATAATCTCCACAAGCTGTCCCCAGCCTTCCCAACTACAATGATAGATATGGCAGCTGTCACTATGATCTCAGATAAGATGGTATCAGCTGCTGTCCTCCACGTGTGCTCTCTCATAAGTTTAAATCCAGGCTTAGTCCCTTCCTGTCATGTGCACTTGGGCAAGTCACTCAGCCTCTCTGACCCTCGGTCTCCTCATCTGCCGATAAGCGTGAGATGGGTGCATCTTTCCCAGGCTGGTTGTGCATTTCAACCCAGCTGAAAGGACACAGCTGAAGGAATGTGATCATCTCCACCTGGGATAAGGGCGGTGATGCGGACGGGCAGGGCTCTGGGAGGACTTCTCTAGAGATGAGTGGAGACATGGGGCAAGAAACAGGAGCTGCAGGTGCAAGAGGCCAGAGAATGCACAGACAGGAAGCCGTGGGAACTGGAGTGGAGAAAGTGAGGCTGGAGCAGGAGCAGGGCAAGGTCACGGGGGAGGGGAAGAGGAATTCAGGAATTGGGTGTTAGACCCTGGGACTCCATCCAGGGAGCCAGTGGAGGAATGTTAAGACTCGTCACCCCCTGCTGCTGGGGGGAGGGAAGGACAGGTTGGACGGGAGCAGGAGGTGGAAGGCCAGGAAGGAAGCAGTTATGTCCATGTCCAGTGAGAGGCTGCCCGGCTGAAGGCAGCCAGGGGACGGAGAGAAGTGGAGAGACCGAGACGCTTCCCATCCCTGGGCCTCCCTATGGCTGATCAAAGGTGGCACATGGGACCAGGCAGAGCTGGGCTTTGCAGACATGCTGGGGAGTGGGAGCAGGAGAGGGGGGCAGTAGGCCATGGACGCTGCTGTGGGGCTCTGAGGAGAGCCCTACCCACCCCTCTCCTGAGGGGCCAGCTAGCGGATGAAGGCAACGTTGGACGCCTTCCCCTAATGGGGTTGGGAGTCCCAGAGACATGCTGCCGTGTCTCTTCGGGCATCTCAAGGCAGGACCTCTCCTACCACGTTCCCGCACAGAACAGGGCAGGAACGGCGGTAGGAGGCTTCCAGGCAGGAGGCCCTGGGTCTCTGGAATGTCCAGGGAAAGCAGATCCTCGTCCAGTGTAGCCAAGATGGTTTCCACAGCATGAGGCAGAGCTACGGTTCCCCACCCAATGTCCACTCCACCCCTTCCATGCCTTTCTCCAGGAGCAGAGAAAAGCAGTCATTTCCCCAGACTCTTCTGCAGCCAGGGAGCCCCTGCAAATGGGCTGAGGAGGCAAACCCACGAGGGCCTCCTGGGAACCTCCTCCTGATGTCAAGGGACACAGCTGCACGGTCGCCTTCTCCCTACCCCGTTTCCGGCCTCCAGGAGAGGACCAGAGGGCTCCTCTCAGGCGGGAGCCTGCAATAGGAAGTGGTAGAGCTCCATTTGCCATTGACGGCAGAGTGTTAAGATAGGAGCCGGGTCCCACCCGCACCAGGTGGAGGGCTGCAGGCTGATCTGTCTCCCTCTGCAGTCCCTGCGGGGCTGGGCCACGCCCCGGAGCACCTGCTGCTGCAGCCCAGAGCAACCGGAACCCGCCCAGGATGGGACCTAGGCCAAGGAGGAGTCGGGCATGCCCACCATGGGTCACCTCGTCACTTATTCAACCGATGTCTACCGAGTGCCTAGTGGGTGCCACTCTCCGCCCTCGGCTGGGCGTGCGTTCAGAATGTTGACCAGGACCACAGCTGGCAGGGACCCGGGTCACTGAGGCCTGCAGGACACACGGGGGCTGCACAGATGGTGGGTCTGGGGTAGGTGCGCACGGGGGACCCACCCTGCCTGGTGGAGCCTATGCGCCCTGCAGGCAGAAAACCACCCACGAGAAGTGTAGGGCGTGGCACGAGCCGTCTGCAGGGAGGAAGCGCAAGCACGATTTCAGGCGTGTCCTCGGAAGCCCTTCGCCAGGTGGAACCACCTACGCACCTGCGCAGGGGCGCGCCGGCGCGCACGGGTCTCCACGGAACCCCGCCACCCGGATGGAACCCCGTTCGGCCGGAGGAGTCTTCCCTAGGCTTATCCTGAACCGACGATTTCACCTTGAAGGTGCGGTCATCAGCAGCGCACACCCCCTGGCGGTGCCTGTCACCTGGACCCGCGGTCCAGGGGGAGGAGGGTGCGGTGCCCGACGGGGCGGGCCCTGGCGCTCGCACTCACCTGCAGCGGACAGTTGAGCTCCTCGGCGCCGCACTCCAGCCGCCTCTTGAGGGTGTCCAGGCTGCGGTTCTCCGTCAGAAGCCTGTCCAGCTCGTAGCACAGCTCCGACTTCCAGAAGCCGATGTCCGTCAGTCTCTGGCCCAGGTTCCGGGACGTCCCCTCCTGCATCTGGCGCGTCAGCTGGTCCTTGTCCTGCATGAGCCTCATGGTGTCGCCGGTCAGCCGGCCAGCCCACAGCCGCGAGGCCTCGGCGCCCCGCAGCTGCAGCTGGGTGGCCTGGTCCCAGTCCTGGGCACTGTAGCGACAGAAGAGCGCGGAGCGGAGCGCGGGCAGGATGGTGGGCGGGCGCAGGGGGCTGCGGCGACACTCATCCGGGCAGGCCTGGCCGTCGGAGACCTTGTAGAAGAGGCTGGGTCTCCACGAGTTGAGGTAGCGGTACCCCGGCAGGTGGTAGGGCTGGTAGCACTCGTGGACGCCCGGGCTCTGCACCGCCTCGGGCGGCGCCATCAGGACGCAGGGCTTCTTGGGGCCACAGTAGCTGGCCGTCTGGGAGGTTCCGAGAAACTCCATCCTCCCCCATGGGCACCAGGCGGCCAAACTGCCCAAGGGGCTCCAGCATCAGCGGAACCGCGAGAGGGCTTCTCTGGGCTGGCAGGGCCTCTATGACCCAGCAGTGGTGTCATAAAGCCCGGGGACAGGGGCTGTGAGCCAGGCCCGTGCTCGCTTTCAGGTCAGCGGGGTCCGTATTGTCCAAATCTAAACGCATCCATCAGTCACCAAAGCGATTGCGAGTCTCACCATCCACAGATTGGGGCATGCAAGAGGGGGCACGTCTCTCCTTCTGTCACCACTACATCTGTCTCTCCAGACCTAACTGCGCCCAGGGAGAGAATTTAATGTCCTTCGCTCCAGTCAGGGACCCACTCAAGGTCAGTTTGGTCAAAGTTCTTTTCTTTCTTTCTTTGTCCCCAAGATGACATCAAAATGGTCCACCCAGATGTAGGATACCACTTAGCAACAGTACTCACAACAAAAATCGACCCTAACCAGTTCTGCTAAGTAGCTAGTTTGAACACGACAGCCCGTGTGGTTTCGTTGGTGATACTCTGCAAAAGACAGATCCATATGGACAGGAGACCAGTCAGTCATTGCTGGGGGCAAGGTGGCAGGAGGGTGGGTCACCAGGGGAATGAGAAAATTGGGGGCAGGACTGATAAAGTGTTCTATATCCTGATGACGGAGGAGATGATATAACCCTATAAGTCAAAACTCATAGAACCCATAGAGCTTCCCACTAGTAAGTTTTGTTGTTCATGAACTATATGATGGGGCATCGGCTTGAGCACCATGAGGCAGAAACTATGCCCATCACTAAATCCCTGGCATCCAGCACACTATTGAATGAATGGATGGGAAACTGAGAAGCTTTAATGTTCCAGAAAAAGTACTCAATTCCTCACTTTATAACAGCATTTTCCCCCAACCAAGAATCTCTCTCCACTCTTGACTCTGGGTACAGCAACACAATGTGCAGGTATGGGACAGGAGGACTGCTGACTTGTGGGGCTTTTCCACCTTGGGAAATGCAGCAGAGGGGACTCTGACCCTCAAATGCTCCTTCTTAGTAGATGAATTTAGTCAGTTTTCCTTTGCTATAACAAAATACCTGAGATCATGAACTTCTAAGAGAGAAGGTTTATTTGGGCTCATGGTCTGGGGAATTCCAGTCCATGACTGGATGCCCATTTTTTGGGTCTCTATGAGCAGTGGGCCACTGAGGAGGCAGAGCACCGTGGCAGGAACACGGGGTGGCGCAATTCCACTGACACCATGAGCCAGGAATAGAGAGGAAGAGAAAGGACTCGGCCCCCCAGTGACCTAGGTACCTCCCACGAGGCCCCAACTCCTAATGGTTTCTCCACCTCCCAACAGTGACCTGCTAGGGACCAAGCTCTTGGCCCGTGGGCTTGGGGGACATTCAGCATGGAGTGGGTATGACAGAAGGTGAGAGGGTGAGGAGAAAAAGCATCTATTAAGCACCTGCTGGGTACTGATGCTTTACACATGCCAATCTGTTTTCTTTCCTCAGTGAACCTACAACACTGCTAACATATAGGGTGGGTTAAGGAAAGCCAGCAGACTCCGGAGTCCCCAATGCCTACAGCACTTATTTGCAGGATATTTTAAGGCAGGACATCCCACAGAGGGAGCCAAGAAGTGGGCCAAAAGGTTTGGGGGTATTTTGTAAGTGTGAAACTGTTACAGTAAAAATTTCTGTGTGCAACATCAAGTGTAAAGTTGGGCTGGGGTTGTGACTCAGTGGTAGAGCGCTTGCCTAGCATGTGTGAGGCACCGGATTCAATTTTCAGCACCTCATATAAATAAACAAAATAAAGATCCATTGACAACAACAACAACAAAATTTTAAGAGTCTAAAGTGAAATTTAGGTTTTCTTATCATCCTTGACTACTCGCAGTCTCCCCAGATGTGAGTACAGATTTTTTTAGAAATAGTCTATACATGTATAAGTGTGTGTACACATAGCACCACCACTACCACACATGCTTTTCCCATATAACAGTAGCTCCTGGGGGGGCTGGGGATGTGGCTCAAGCGGTAGCGCGATCGCCTGGCATGCATGCGGCCCGGGTTCGATTCTCAGCACCACATACAAACAAAGATGTTGTGTCCGCCGAGAACTAAAAAATAAATATTAAAATTCTCTCTTTCTCTCTCTCACTCTCTGTTTAAAAAAAAAAAAAAACAGTAGCTCCTGGGGATGGACTATGCAATTTCAGGATATAAATATCCACCTCTTCCTTTTTAGTGGCCGTGTAGTGCTCCATTGTACAGATTATTTGTACTGTTATTTATTTGGCCATTCCCCACAGCTAGGCATCCCAGATGTTTCCTGACTTTTGTTCTCACCAACATTGCACTAATAAATTCCAAGTGCAATCTCTCTAAGCCAGATTCGTGGAGGTATAATTTGCACACTGTGAAATCCACCCTCCTCCTGCCACAACCACAACCAAGATTAGAACATTCCTGTCACCCAAGGAAGTCCCCTGTGCCCTTCCCTCGCCACCAGGGGGCCCCTGCCCCACGAATGCCATATACACAGTCAGATGGTGTGCAGTCCTGGGGCCCAGACCCTTTCCCTGAGTGCAGGGTTACATGCCACCAAGGCCCTTCCCTGCACTCTGTGGGCAGGCGTGACCTCGGCAGCCGGAAGACCAACCCTGGGAAGGCACAAGTTGTTCGTCCTTGGAGGTGGGATGTCATGCAGGGCTGCCCTCCGAGGACCTTCCTACCTGCCCCAGGGCTTTCCCAGGTCCCAGGGTCTCTGTGGGGAGCAGCTAAGCCCTGGCAGAGGGTCCTGCTCAGGTGGGGCTGATGGGCCAGTGGGACTTGGCCTGAGCCCATGGTCACATGGAGAGAAGGTCAGTGAACAGCAGGGCCAGGAGGGGCGTCCTGAGACCTCCCCACCAGGTGCCAGGTCAAGGCTGCCGGGGGAGGGGAGGAGAGTCGGCACAGCCTGAGCAGGGGACAGAGAACGTCCCTTTGTGCCTTCCAGGGGGGACAACTTTCTGCAGGCCAGAAGCATCTTGCTCACCTGGGCTCCGGGTCACTTACTCGAACAAGTTGGGGAGTTGTGTGGGAACAGACCCCTTTGAACCTGTCCCCCATGAATGGAAGCTAAGTCACCAGAGAACTGAGCCCTCTGCCTGCTGGGCCACCGGAAGTCCTGGCTCCATCTTCCTGAGCGGGTGGGGTTCCTGGAAGGACAGACTGAAGCTGGAGGCTGAGGTCTGACTCTGCCTGTGTCATATGTGTGTTTGACAAGCTATAGTATTCGTACCTGTGTGCTGTGTGTTGACCTGTGTGCACTTTCTTTCCTGCTCTAAAGAAAAGAATCTATGTCCAGGGTCAAACAGGGAAGCGAGAAAAACCTGTGAGGTGTGCTATTTTTGTTTGGAAACTGAAAATCTTGGTTCTTATCATGGAATTTTGTACTGAGAACAATATCTTTAAAATTGAAATGCATTCTTCTTTTTACTTGTTAATTGTATTAAAACTAACTGAAAACACAATAATTACTGAAAATACTATTGTGTAAAGCAGGAGGGGTTAAAAAAAAACATATGGCCCCTGGGTGTCAAGTACCCCAGGCACACTGCTGCGTGCAGACCCCGCCCCCGCGTCCACCACACAAGATGATCTCCAATCTCTCTTAAACCTCGTTGCCGGAAAACTCATTCTTTCTGAAATGCCGGGTGGCAGCAGAACCCAAGTCTCAGTGGGAGATGGGAGAGGTGATGGCACTGGAGAGGGGCCTCTCTGTCTCCAGGAGCGGGGTTCCCAATCCTCCACTCCTACTTGGCCCCCACCCCTGGCCAGGGAGACTCCAGGCCAGGGTGGCCTGGGCAGTATTTCACTTCAGCCCCTGCCTGGGACCTGCCCAGGTGTCTGGAGCTCCCTGGGCCACACAGGGATTGCTCCCTGTCTGTGAACTTGATGCACAACCATCTGTCCGCAGGAGTGTTTGGGAACAGTTGAGGTGAGGGCCGGAGCAGCGGTAGCCAGGAGAACTTGCTGCAGACATGGAAGTGGGTGGCTTGTGGTACCAGTGTGGTGGACACAAGCCACGTGTGGTACCAGTATGGTGGACACAAGCCACATGTGGCTGCTGAGCACTTGAAACATGACTGGACCTCAGAGAAGCAGAATTTATGGCCATTTGGGACCAGTGACTGTCATACAGGACGCTGCAGGGCCAGCAAAACAGGCGATTTTGTGGAATCACCTTGAGTTCAGTGGACAGGTGGGGCGGCCAGGCTCAAACCCGTGCAGGGAGAGTCAGTGTCCTCCTACTCGTCCTTGGGTGAAACGGTGGAGGATGGCGCAGGTCTGAGGAGCCCTGGAAGGACTGGGGTGGGTGGGGCACTGCTGGCCCCCAGGGCAGGAAGAGGACCTGCCAGTGCTCTTGTACACTTCTGTTTGAATCCTGACGATGTCCTAGGAGTCCCCAACGCTGGTCAGCTTGGGGATGTGGCTCCAGCGGTAGCGCGCTCGCCTGGCATGCGTGCGGCCCGGGTTCGATCCTCAGCACCACATACCAACAAAGATGTTGTGTCCGCCGAGAACTAAATAAATTAAATATATAAAAAAAAAAAAAAAGAAGTTGTAGAAGGCTGCAGTGGGGAGGGGAAGGGGGAGAAGGGTGGGGAGAGGGGAGAGGGGTGGGGAGAGGGGAGAGGGGTGGGGAGAGGGGAGAGGGGTGGGGAGAGGGGAGAGGGGAGGGGAGGGGAGAGGGGTGGGGAGAGGGGAGAGGGGAGGGGAGGGGAGAGGGGTGGGGAGAGGGGAGAGGGGAGGGGAGGGGAGAGGGGTGGGGAGAGGGGAGGGGAGAGGGGTGGGGAGGAGAAGGGGGAGAAGAGTAGGGAGAGGGGTGGGGAGGAGAGAAGGGTGGGGAGAGGGGAGAGGGGTGGGGAGGGGAGAAGGGTGGGGAGAGGGGAGAGGGGAGGGGAGGGGAGAGGGGTGGGGAGGAGAAGGGGGAGAAGAGTGGGGAGAGGGGTGGGGAGGGGAGAGGGGTGGGGAGAGGAGAGTTAGGAGAGGGGAGAGGGGAGGGGAGAGGGGAGAGGGGAGAGGGTGGAGGGGGAGGGGTGGTGGGGGGAGTGGGGTGAGGAGAGGGCAGGGGCAGGCCAGGGTCAGACTCTTCTCATCCTCACATTCACTGTGGCCTGAATGGGGCCAGGGGACACACCAGCGGTGTGTGTGTGTGACAGATGGGAGTGTGCACTGCATGAGCGTGTAAGGAACATGTGGAGGAGAGAATGGGTGGGTGTGGGTTTATAAGCGGGTGTGAGTGGGGGGGTGTGAGTGGGGGTGAGCAGTGAGGTCCAGGTTGGTGGAGAGGGCAGTGTGTGCGGGTGTGTGCGGGTGCCATGGTGTGTTGCCAGGCGTGTGAGGGGGCAGGGGTGAGCGAGTCAAGATGAGTGTGCCCACGCGTGTGGCTGGGGTATGAGTGTGAGTGTGAACCGAGATGGTGGCCAGTGGGAACGCAGGGGGGGGCGTGCGGGTGTGTCGGGCTGGGGGACCCAGGACACGGAGTCCGGGCGCCCCCTGGAGAGGGGCGAGGCCGAGTGCATGGGGACAGCGCCTCCCGGGAGGCCCTGGACACCGCGCTGACCACGGGCCAGGCTGGGCTGGGTACAGGACGGAGCCCTTTCCGGGGCGCGGGGAGCCCCCGCAGACGACCGCGGGCCTCCCTGGACGTGCGCTCAGCCCCTCCGGGCACCGGCCACAGCCTCCTGCCCCTGCAGGGCGAGCGCGGACACTGCCATCTGTCGGCGAGCGGACGGTGGGAGCGAGGGGCCGAGCAGAGTCTCCCGGGCCACCCACCTCCGCGTGGGCGCCCCCTGCAGCAGGCGGGGACCTCCCGAGGCGCTGTCCTGCAGGCATCCAAGCGGTGAGCTAGGAACACACACACTCACACTCACACTCACACTCACCTCGCTCAAACAGGAAAGCCGGGAAATCCAGAAGGAAGCTGCTGGCCTTCAATTCGGCATCCCTGTCACTTCGTGTCACCCAGAAACTACATTGCACCCCACCCACGGCAGAGCTCTGGTTCTGCTCAGGCTCAGGTGTGTTTTTGGTGCTTCGAGCCCAGGCCTTGGCTGGCGTCCAGCGATGCAGCCATCTCAGGAATCTACCTGCAGATCCATGAGCACATGCGTGCTCACACAGACGCGAGCACACAGGCACACTCGCCTGCTCACACACACATACATGCACACCTGTGCCCCTCGCTGCTTTGATCGCAACAGTGAAGACAAATGGAACTGACCAGCTGTCCCTGGCATCTAAGGACACAGTGCAGCATAAAAAGACGGAGGCCAGGCCTGGATCTGATGATAGGCAAAGCTTTGCGGGATGTGAGAAGTGCATGAGCGCCCGGGAGAGCCGTGGGGTTGCAGGCACAAACACTACTGGGGGGACTCCCGGGTGACAGGACTTGGGACCCAGCAGGAGTGGAGGGGGTGGGTGGGGCACCAAGAAAGATTTTTTTCCATCAAAGCCTTCCATACAATTTCATACACGCTCTTATAATATGAACACATAATATCCGTGTGTTATTTATTTTTAAAGTTTAGAATTTTATTCCTCAAACAACATAAAAGCCAAAATGTATAAATCTTTGTTATAATGCTGCCTGTATAACCCACAGACATCAGTGTGTGTGTGAGTGTGAGTGTGTGTGTGTGTGACTAAGGGCCTTCCACTGCTGGTCAGGATTGAGTGAGCAAGGATAAACTTTACCCTCCTGTATGACACAACTCCAAAAATGTTCCATGTACATAAAACAATGATTTGTGAGGTTCTGGACATCGAGCCACAAGGGAAAGTGACCTGGGAGGTGAGTCCTGTGACTGCCCCAGTGGATGGCCTGGAGAAGGCGTCCAGGCTGAGGCACGGGAAGACCCAGCAGCATCCACTGATGTTCTTGAGCTCAGGAGACGGAGCTGGGAAGGTGGTGCTTCCACATGGCCAGAGTGTGGACGGAGCATGCACCTGGAGCTCTGCCCAGGGTGCCCTCAGGCTTCGGCTGAGCACTGAGCAGAGCATAGGAGTGAGCAAACACTCACCTGAAAGGACTCAAGGGAGAGAATCATCTGAAAGGACTCCTGGTGCGATCCCCAGAGCTCACACAGGTTCCAAGTAGTGCCCGATCCCACAGTAGTTTGGATCTACCACAGTAGAAAACTCAGTTTATTTTGCATCAAGTCAAATACCTAGATGGATTTTGCCTCAATATTAGGGCCAAATTAGCTCTAGTCTTATGCCACTCTGATCCCATATAACACAGCTTAAAAGTCAATCCCAAGACAGGGGCCGTGGGACTTGCCTGTAATCTCAGCAGCATGGGAGGCTGAGACAGGAGGATCACTGAGTTCAAAGCCAGCCTCAGCAACAGTGAGGCACTAAGCAGCTCAGTGAGACCCCGTCTCTAAATAAAATACAAAATAGGGCTGGGGATGTGGCTCAGTGGTCAAGAGTCCCTGAATTCAATCCCTACCCCCAACCCCCTCAAAACTCAGTTCCAAAAAGTTTTTTTTTTTTTTTTTTTTAATAATAAAGTTTTGGGGATGGGGCTCAGTGGCAGAGCGCTTGCTTCCCTTGTGTGAGGCACTGGGTTCGATCCTCAGCACCATAAAAATAAATAAAACAAAGATATTGTGTCCATTTACAACTTCAAAAAATATTTTTTAAATAATAAAGTTTCCAAGTAAATTATCTGAGTCTTAGAAAATGATCAAAATATTTGTTAAAGTACAAAATTTTTCAGTACTCAAAAAGGTCAAATTCACAATGTCTGGCGTCCAATAAAAAAAAATTCAGCAAGTATGCAGAGAAGCAGGAAAAAAATAACCCATAATGAGGGCTCAATCGAAACCAAAGCAGAATAACACCGATAGTGGAAATAGTAGGCAAGGGCACTTTAAAAGTTGTCATAACTCAAGAAGTTAGAGGAAAGAGTGACACACTAAGGCAAGACATGGAGGATATTTTTGCTGGGTCCTAAGGAAGTTCTCCTAAACTTAAATTTTGTTTCCACTGCCAAATTTCCTTATCATAGATAGGGGAACATCTCCACCTACTGGTCAAATTGGGGAACTTCCGGCACCTTCTGCAAGTCTCTAATGACTAGTTGACCACTTGCACCTGTTTAAAATGCCCCTGTCCTGCTGAATGGGCAGCTATTATTTATTTATTTAAACCAAGCTGACCTCGGTCCTTGTCTTGTTCCTTCCAATAATCTACTGTGTGATTGGCACAACTTTCTTCGCCTTGGCCTCAATTTCTGGTCTCTACCTTTCTAACCTAGAACCCTAAATTTATTTAGACACAATGTGTGTTAGGTCCGTACTCTGGGGATGCTGTGCAGGTGTTAATTAACCCCTGGAAACCACCTGAAACAAATGCTGCTGTTATCCCTGTTTTACAGCGGAGCAGAATGAGAGCAAGACGAAGTAGCTTGCCCCATGCCTCTCAGCTCATGAGAAGTGAGGTCAAATTTGCACACCTTTGTGTCTCGGTAAACCCCTGTGTAGTCTACCCTATTCTGTGGTCCCATTGCTGCCCAGACCCCACTTCCTGTCTGAGGTGTGCAGGGTGGGGCCACAGGCATATGTATTCTGAGAACTCCCAAGGTGATAGTAATGAGCAGCTGGGCTGAGACGGTGTACACAGGTGTTCTAAAAGTGCACATTGAAGCTTTAATAATTTCAGAAGTATAAACGTATCTAACAATTAAGAGTTTGCTTTTTGAGTACTTTTAGGTGTGTGGAAACCATTTCCCTGTCACTGGCTCATTTGCCCCCCTGGGTGAACCCACGTGGGCACACTCTTACCTACTGATGTGCATGGTTTACACTGGGGGCTGCTCTTGGTGTTGTAGTCTGTGGGAGCTGACAAATGTAGAAGACGTGTCCCCCACGGGGTCAAGCACAGTGATTTCACTGTCCTAAAAATCCCCCGGGCTCCCCCACTCACCCCACCCCACCCCGACTCCTAGCAACCACATTTTACTCTCCATCATTTTCTAACTTATTTAAAATCATTTTTCAATTTAAGTCCTTTACATGTTGTTTGTAAACTTAGAACAAAGAAGACACATCTATTGTTTCAGTCTTATTCACCATCTTACAGTGACTGGGAGAGATGAGGCTGCACACCTGAGAAAGTTTTCAGGAAAGAGGTGTACTTAAGCTGTGAGGTTCCTGAGGGGCTCATCCAAGAACCCTGAGTCTGGAAATTCTTTCAGACGTGTGCTCAGTGGGTGGGTGAACGGCAGTGGTTGGGCACAGAACAGTGACTCTTTGTCCCATATTTTAGGTCTGACAGAGGTTTCATAAGTTTTTACCATGAAAAAGAGACCTGGCTTTTGCACAGCAAACTCCCCTGAGACAGTCTACCATGACTTTTGTCTGCAAATCTGGCATTTACCAAAAAAGAAAAGAAAAGAAACAAACTTCAAATCACAATGCTCTCTGCAGAAATCCTGCTGACATTCTTTGTAAAGATCTTGCTGACAAGAAGTTTGATTATGGTTCCTGGAGAAGCTTGATTATGGTCAAGGTCTTTGGGGGACTACTTCAAAACCAAAGGGACTGAAATTCATAAAATAATTTAAATTTAGTGTTTCAAATTCATGAACCTAAGTAAGTGTAAAGGAAATTTGCACGAAATTCCAGTGCTGGTTTTTGTTTTGTTCCTAGCAGTCATACTTTGGAAGTTATCAGGATAGAAAAGTATGCCCAGGCTTTTGGAACACACTATATTCAGGAAAAGGGAAAGCAGTCGATTGCACAGGCCAGGAACGGCGTCCGTGAGGAGAGGCTGCTGAGACTGGACAATGCTGGATGAGCAACACCCGCCCGGGTTGGACACTCCTGGCAAACAGGCCCGCATGAGCAACAGAGGAATGACTAGAGGGCCTGGGAAGGCCGGCTGTCCAGCGGCAGGGCTTAGTGTTCACTGTTGGGCCTGTGCAAGACATGAAGCTGGAACGACTCATGAGGACCACTGAACGTCATGAGGGAAAGCAGACTCTTTCCTGGGGCCACAGGAGCCATCCAAGGTTAGTGGGCACGAGAATGGGGCTGGTTTGTGTGGGACAGGATGGAAGATGGGTGGCCAAGACAAGACGTGGGGAACCCTGGGAGATTCACATGTCTGGGGCTCCTCTGACCCGGCTTGTGAAACTGCACTTCCTGTGCCTCTGGGGTGTGCTCGTGGGGCTGACTCTGGCTGATACACGGTGAGCGAGTGTCTAGGCACTGTTTCTGGGTGGCGCGTGGAAGAACCAGTCAGACCTTCCAGACAACTCCCTGCTCAAGGGAGCCACACGAGCAAGCCCTGAAACCAGAAGATCCATGAGAAGTAAGGAGCAATTTGGTTTAAACCACTCACGTCACGTTGACTTGTTATCAAATAGTTGGTAGCTGATACAGGGGAAATGGAGAAATTAAGGCCAATGGATACTCAGGTCTGTGGCTTGAGCTCTTAGCGCAGGGAGTGCCATTTGCGCAGATAAGAAACCAGAAGCAGGAACTGACTGAGCAGTTGAGGACACAGGATATGCTTGTGGGAAAACCATAACAAAACCCAACAGTGTGGGTCAGGACAGTTGGTTTGAACTGAGGAGCAGCAGAGGCGGGAGGTAGAGACGAGGAAGGATCACATTGGACGACAGATGATGTGGTGGACATGCAAGAGTAACCAGGAACGACCCACAGCAGGGCCTCGGGGGCACTGCTTTGAGTGGCCCTTGAACTTGAGTAAATATGATCACTCTCCAGTGAGAGTCACGCGCCGATCCCTGGGCCAGCCCTTCTCACTCGCGAGGTGGGGGATTCTGTTTACCTCGCTTCTGCCCTTCTGCTCCCGTCAACAAGGGTGGAAAATTCCATCCCAAGTGGGAAAGGGGTTTGGCTGGGGAGAGGGGAGACCTGGAGCGAGGCTGGGGTGCATTTCCTCTTGTACTTTTCGGGGTGGAATACTCAACCATTTTTCCAGCCTGGGGTGGGGGAGGAGTGAGGAGCAAGGGACAGACTGAAAAACCTCAGGCGTTTCTTCCCTGTCACTGTGCACAGTCCCACTGAGTGGGAGGGCCCCTGCCATCAAAGCACAAAGAGAGATGGAAGGTGGTGTCTCTGCTGGAAACAGCTGGAGGAACCTGTGGGGAAATGTCTGAGGCATCAGGAAGAACCTAAATAGGCCATCTCTGGCAGGAGGAAAAAGACCCTGTGGTCAGAATTCCAGAGGGCGGTGTGACCCTCGGTAGGCCTCTCAGCCCCTCCAAGCCTTTCTTTGGTAAGCACGTGGCCTGCCCGCGGGGCCTGTGTTAAGTGCCCAGGCCCTGTATGAAGCTTCCTGGAATCCAGGCTCTGCAAGCCCAGGAGCAGTTCTGTGTCACCAGCAAAATGGAGCTAACAGTCCCCACCCGCCAGGAGAATCACCCCTGCCCTCCAGGCTCAGACACTGTTGGCTCCACTGGAAACACACCTGCCACCCTCCCCCAACCTGTCCCTGCTGGTGTCTTCAGGCTCTTAGATGATGTGGCTCCACCCCGTCACCCTAGTCCTCTTCTGCATACCCCTAATCATACGGTAATGACGCGATTAATTATCTGTTGTCCCAAAGAGAATACAGGGGCCGAGTCCTCTGGAAGCACAGACCAACCATGCAGGCTCTGGAGGCAGACAGCGGGGGCTCTTCTCCCTGAGCCCCTCTCTCCCACTACCACTCATGGGACATCAGGAAAGTAGCTCTGTCTTAAACCTCAGTTTCCTCTTCCCAAAATGGAGTCGGGGACCCTGCAGATAGGATTATTGAAATGAATGCATTAGGTAATTCACATTCAAAACATACCCACAATAGCTGGCAAATACTGTGTTCAAAAAAAAGGCGGGCTACAACTTTGGTGGTGATGGGTGACATTGCTATTTGACAAATGAGTATCTCTATTCTTAGTGCCCAGGGCTGGTGAAGTTTGTGCATTCATTAACATTTGTGCCAAACCTGCAAGTAATGATCCTCCAACAGCCACAGGCACACAAAGGTCTGTTTCCAAACACTGCCTTCCACTGAGAGCAACCAGGCGCCCTGGGAAAGTAACTGCAGTGAGAGCCGCGGGAGCGCCTGGGACACCTGCCTGTCAGAAAGCAAGAACAGACTCCCTGAGGTTGGGTCAGCGACGGAAGGACATGGGGGTGGGCTCGAAAAGGCTTCACTGGACAAATATGCTGTATTGGGGGAAGGGTTGGTGATCGTCCATAGTTAAGTCTTTAGGAACAGAAAGTTCTTCTTTTAAAGGAATGCCAGTTAATAACCATCCAGATAATAATAGGACTGGGGAAAATCACAAAGTTATGTTGGTTGCAAAGACCAACATAACTGAGCAGGTGATGATGCTAAATGCAGGGAGAGGAAAAAAAAAGTCGATAGAAAAACGGATAATCAGACCATCTCAGGGCACACCCCCGAGTCCTTTATTACATTCGGTTCCACTTACTGCAGAAATTGGGCAGAACCTCCTTTTACCACGTGACCACGCTCCACGTTACCAACGAAGGAACAAAGTATATGCACCAAGTGTACAACTGCAAGCACACAACGTGCGGTGGTTGACTGAATCCAGGATGCGGGCGTCAAAGGAGCTTCTTTGGAACAATCGAGGAAACCTGCCTGCAGACTGCGTATTAACCACATCGACCTCTTGGGTATGAAAACAGTGCTGAGGTCAGGTTACGGCAAAGCCTGGGTTCTCAGGACACCTGTCGAAGTGACCACGCCAGGCTCCGTAGCGGTCCTAGACCGCGCAGAAAAAAGAGCCCCGCCCGGCACAGAGTTCGCGCATGCGCAGAGTCCTCTCATTTCGGAGACTTATTTAGCGGGGCTGGAGGGTCAGATGGGGCCCGCGAGGCGGAAATGCCTGTCGCGGGTTCCGGTGAGCGCGTCGACACCAGCGGCAGAATGGAGGAGGTGCCTCACGGTCAGCTCGCGGAGGGGGCGTGGGTGGTGGGGCTGAAGGGTCGCGAGCAGCTCTAACTGTAATCTTGTCTCCGCTCAGACTGTCCCGGGGCTGACAGTACCCAGGCGGGCCGGGGGGCCTCCTGTCAGGGATGTCCCAACCAGCGGCTGTGTGCTTCTGGAGCCGGCGCCGCTCCGGACCCGGGTGAGCGGGGCCTGGGCCTGAACGGGAAGTGAAAGGCGCAGGCCCGGAAGAGGCGGGGCTTGGGAGAGGAATGGGGCGGTGCTAGGGGCGGGACCTGAGGCCGGAACGTCAGGCGCGGGGTAGGCCGTACTGTGTACGTATCGAGAGGGCGGGGCTTAGGATCTACGCAGCGGGGAGCGTCCTCGTGCGAGGGGCGGGCTTTAGGAATGAGGGCGGGGGAGAAGGGGCGGAGATGGGGAGGAGCCTGCGAGATCAGTGACCGGCGCGGAATCCAAAAGGACACTGGGAAGGGGCGGAGTCCGAGGGCGGTGGAGCGTGGTAAAAACCAGGAGGGGTGGGCCCGAGGCTTGAGTGGCAGTAGGGACCGCGGAGCGGATGGGGACTGAAATCCTCGCTGAACAGCCAGGCAGAAGTTTCTTCCTTTGAAGACTGTCTCCCATTCATTCAGCAGAACCCTATGTAACCACCTCCGAGGCACACTGCTCTGTGCTGGGGGACAGCTGTGATGGTCGCTGCCCTAAGTGGAGCTTAGCTTAATGAGGGGGAGCAGCAGGAGAGCGAGCCATCACATCACCAAGCACCTGAAGGTCAGATCCCCAGGTGGGGAGAGCGCTTGGAAAGCAGGAGGCTGGGGAAAGAATCTTGAAGGAGTTCAGAGACACTGGGCGAATTCTGGGGTCCACTGCAAACACCTTGAGCAAAAGCCTCAGCCTCGTCAAAAATGGAGAAACAGTGGTCTCGCAGTGTCACTTTAAGAATGTGAAACAAGATGAAGCCTTGAAAGCACAACAGGTGACAGTTGTCCATTACAGGAGCTCATTACAGGCCCACTGCCTGTCACGGTTTCTGGGCCCCAGCACTAGTGACGTTTGGAGCCTGATTGCTCTGTTTGGGGAAGCTGTTCTGTGCTATAGGCATTTAGGAGTGCCCCTGGCTTCTACCCACTAGATGCCAGTCGCACCCCCTCCTCGTAACATCCAAAAATGTCTCCAGACATTGCCAAGTGTCCCCTGGGAATTTCATCCAGGTTGTGAACCTTTGTGATCTGCAAAGTTCTATCCCGGGATACAGCAGTGAAGACTTCAATCACCCCACCCTCATGGCGCTCCCTTTCTTGGGGGGGCAGACATGTAAACCAAGAAGACAGTTTCAGGTGTGACAATAGCCTCATTTTCTCTGTAGCTCTTCCTACTACCATTGGTGAAGTGGAGTCTCACACAGGATCTTTGAAACAGCCCCAAGGACTTAGTTCCCTCTAGCCCTTTGGAAGGATGACACTCAGGACTGAGGCAGGGACTCTGTCACCTGAACGGCTTTTTTTCCCCTCTAGCCATAGAGGAAATCAAAGAGAAAATGAAGACCGTGAAACACAAGATCTTGATATTGTCTGGAAAAGGCGGCGTTGGGAAGAGCACTTTCAGTGCCCACCTTGCCCACGGCCTGGCGGAGGACGAAAACACACAGGTAGGACCTGGGAAAACCCGGAGAAGGCTCCTTCTGTCTGAGGGCTCCTGATGGAGTCCTTAGACAAAGCGGGACTTGGCACCATCCCTGCAGAGAGAAAGGGAACTGCCCAGTCGTTAGCTGAAGCATGATGCTGGGTTCTGTGACCAAGAAAGGGAAAAGGGGTGGCAGGTGGACGTTTTGCTGTGTGCTGAGCATCTGTTCCGTTACGTCAGACCTCTTTTTCTTCCTTATTAACCTCTTTTGGGCTTTCTTTAAGCCAAGAACCTGCAAACAGTAATCAGCTAAATCTAGACCATCTCCTGGGAGCTGAGGGTGGCGTTACGTTTTTAAATGGTTCCTTTTAAACCATGACTAAGTACCTCCACATGATCCCTGGTTGCCCATAAAGCATAAAATGTTTTCTTCTTGGCCCTTGAGAAGACATTTGCTGACCCTCGTCCTAGGTCATTCATTTTTTCTTGAGTAGTGTGCTCGCATGAGCTTGAAAGCCCAGATCACCCAGGCTGCTGTCCATGTGTCCACTCTACTGAAGTGTCGTGGGTGGCCAGCCCCACATCCGAGCTCCGTCCACACCCCTGCTGTGCCTCCGGCGGGTTACCAGGCTCTCCGTGCCTCCGTTTTCTCATCCATCAAGTGGGACCTGGAGGACTGAGTGGGCTGGGGCGGGTGAAGCGCTAGCACAGGGCCAGCAGCAGGCTGTCGGGACTCTCCACCATCAGCCGTCCCTGCACACCATGACTGGCGTGTGGAGCACGGTGGCACGTTCTGCTTCAGCTGTGCTGCAGCTCACCTCACGCACAGTGCAGAGGGCAAAATGTCCTTGTGGATTTCTTTGTTGGAGTAGGCAGCAGTCTCTGGCCGCCTGAGGGTCAGATTTGCCCCGTGGGGTGGTCAAGAAATCTGCTTTCTCAGATCAATCATATTATCCAGAGTAATCCTGGCTTTCAGAAGCTTTTAGGAATATTCTTAAACAGCCTCCCCAGGCGCACTTTGCCCTGGCCCAGTAGTCAGCCAGTTACGTCACCCCCCCACACACACATGGTTCTGCTGAAGTGTTTGTGGCGCACACACCTAGACTCTGCAGTGCTCTGAGGGAAACGCCACCCGGTGTGGAAAGCCCTGGGTAGCGGGTTTCTTTATGCACAGGTGGTTTAAAAGAAGCACGTGGAAAGTGCTGTTCCTGCACAGACCCGCTCCCACAGCGCCGTCTGCAGAGTGGGCAGTGTTGGCTCGTGGCACACGCTGGAGAGGCCTTGTTGAGTGTGGATGGGAGCAGAGACTTCTCCCGGCCCTCAGTCCTTCTGTCCACCAGGAGGGTGGCACACCCTGTCCCTCGTCACCCGCCACCTGGTAGGAGCTCAGCACTCACTGTGCCAGGCCATCCTGTTGTCTGACCTGGAAAGGGGCTGGCACCAGGAGACAGCAGTGGGGGAGACACCCTGACCAGGAGACACCAGCAGCCCAGGGCGTGTGTGAGTCGTGGAGGCAGGAGGAGTAGGGCCTCAGCTGGCCTCACACAGAGGACCTCATCCAGAAGGCGGGCTGTGTCGTTGAGGTCAGTGCTGGGTGCTTGGGGCCTGGAGTATCTGCCCACCGCCCCAAGCCGCGTAGGCTCAGAGCCCGCGGGGCCTAGTGGCCCTGGGCACTCACTTCACAGCGCAGAGGTCCAGGCAGAGGAGCAGCAACAGTGTGAGGGGACACTGCCCTGCAAGGCCCAGCGTCTGCCCTTCTCAGGGGGAGTTCAGGGAGCTGGGCAAAGGGAAGCCCTGGATCCCTGCAGCCCCGTGGAACTGCAGCCAGTGCCCTCCCTGACCCTCCACTCCCGAGGCTGGCCGCGGGGTCCTGGCGAGGACTAGTGCGGGCGTCCTCCCTTACCAGGGCTCCCAGGCTAATCTCAGCAGAACACTGTGGTTACTGGACAGCGACATCTTCCACAACTCACCTGGGGGCTTCACCTGGGATCTGGGCACAGGAACTTGTCCACAGCCTTCGGGTGCCCTCGAGGTGACTTGCATCCACGCATTGTTTCACTCCGTCCCCACCCTTGGTTGTGGGGATCCATCAGGTTGCTCCTGGGGGAATGGCGTGGAGCTGGGTTGTCCAGCGGACCCTAGGCACCAGGTGAAGGGGCAGAGCAGCCCGGCTCCTGCAGCGAGCCCGTTGCACTGTCCGCTGGCCCAGCAGGGGGCGCCAGAGGCGTGGCGAGCTCCAGGTGGGGCTTCCCGGCTGGGTTGCCCTGGTGGCACGGGTTGGGATGTTGAGAGAACGAAGGAGGGGAGCCACACAGTCACCCAGAGATGCCGCACTTTGGATCCGAGACACTCAGCCTTCAAGATGAATCTCAGCCCTGCCTTATTTATAGACAGGGGAGACGGGTGTTGGGGGTGGAGGGTGTCCTCAGAGACTGCGCTGAGTCACCTGCAGAGCTTTTCCAGTTTCTTTCTTACAGTAAATCTCTTTTTTGAAAGCTTGCTAACCGTCAGGTTACCAGGGCAAGTGTCTTGGTCAGAGGTCAGCTGGAAGCTTTGCACTGGCCCTCCATTCCAGACCCCTGGGTTAAGGGAAAGAACTGAGGACTTTGACTGTGTCCCAGCTGTATTCCTGGCACACTGAACAAGTCACTGGGCCTCTCTGAACCTTAGTTTCGTCTTCTGTAAGGCAGAGGTCATGTTACCCACGTCCTAGGGCTGAATAAGCAGTGACTGAACCTGGTTCTCCAACGGACCTGCTGCTCTGTCCAGAAGATCACCCCAAAGGAAGTTGGCCAGGCTGAGGTGGGGGCGGGTGGGGACAGCCTTGGTGAACTTTGTTCCGGCAGTTTTGAACTCTGCCTTGGTGGCCTGGAAGGTCAGCCTTACACTTTCCCTCGCGGGAGTCTGCCTGCTCCAAGTCTGACCCCGTCCCTCTCTGTCTGCTGTCCCCTGCCCCAGGCCTGGAGGGGTGTGCTCCCAGGTGGTGCCCACTGCTCTCTTGTTCCCCAGGTTGCTCTTCTGGACATCGATATCTGTGGGCCGTCGATTCCCAAGATAATGGGCCTGGAAGGAGAACAGGTAACACTACATTTTGCAGCTGTGCAGCCCAGACAGTCGGCCCCCAAGGCGTAAGACGCGGCTAACTCAGGTCGCTGTGCAGTCGTCCACTCGCCTGCTTACCAGAAGCGTGGACTTGGGGGTGGGATCGTCTCTGGAGCCCACCCCACTGCTCAAGAAGTGCCGCTTAGAGAGAAGGGAAGCAGCCCGCACAGGGCAGACGGGAGGTGCAGGAGCTCCCCACCCGGACTCCAGGCCAGCTCGCCTGTCTGCCGGGGAAGCCAGGGAGTCTTCCTCCCTTGTGGTCTGCCCTGGGAACTGAGGCAGGGGAGTGACAGGGGTGGGGCAGGGCCATGTCTCTGCAGGGGCCAGCCCTCCCTGGAGGATGCCCCCAGGGCGGTGCACGGAAGTGGGGCTGGGCACTGTGCCCAGAGTCCGTGGTGAAGGAGGCTGGTAAAGCCTCGTGGGGGGGGGGGGGGAGATGGCAGAGGCAGAGCAAGAGGCTGTCCTGAGAGGGTCGGGCCAGGTGCTCAGTGAGGCTGGCCTTGAGCAGCCAGCTGGTGGGCGGGAGCTGAGAAGAGCGCCCTGGGCCCATGGAGCCAGTGTCCTCCATGTCCCTGGGGCTGGAGGGTCGCCTGAGGCAGGGGGCGCCAGCCCTGGAGGCTCCCCTGAGGCTGCAGGCTTGCGTCTGGGGCTGGGGGAGGGAGGCAGAGGCTGCCTGTGGTTGAGAAGCAGCAGGATCCCAAGGCCCTCCACCAGCGGCCTCGGAGCCAGTGCGCAGGCCACACCTGGGCAGGAGCGGCGCGCCGCCCGAGCTCACCCGGGGTTGAGAGACCAGAATTCAACCAGGCGCAGCAGCCGCGCCGTGTCCCCGCTAACCCAGAAGGCAGAATTCAGGAGGAGCCCTGACCCCGGGATTCAGGGCCAGCCTGGGCAACAGGGCGAGAGGCCATCTCAATAAAAAGAAAGAAGTGGAAAATTTTAAACGATGAGGTCGACGTACGGTAGTAGGTGACTGTTTCTTCTCTCTTGGTCACGCTTATCCCTCTTTTAAGACCAACAACTTGGCAAATGGCTGTAGCTAGTAGTAAACGGGGTTTTAAGTAGGACTTCAGTCAGTCGCACAGGAGCACTTATTGTATGATTCTGTTTGTGAGAAAAAAACGGAGCAGGTGAATCTGCCCACAGAAAGTAGACGAGGGGTCTCACAGGCTGGGGACATCATGGGGACTGCGAGTGACAGTTAAGGAGTGCAAGTTTCTTTGAGTCTTGCAAGTGTCCTAAATGGCACTGTGGCTAGTCATACCGCTCTACAGATATTCAGAAAGCCACCGACTGCGCACGCTCAGTGGTGGATTGTGTGTGCATCACGTCTCAGTAAAGCCGTTCAGTCAAGAAAAACAGACCTTGCACTGAGCGCTGGCCGCGGGAGCAGCGGGCTGGGTACAAACCTCAAGCCCCTGACAGGACAGGTTTGGAACCCACCATACCGCAGCCCCCTTACCGCTGGGCTGTGGCGGAAGCAGCCTGCTGCTCCACGGTCAGCTGCATTTCCCACCCCTCCCCATCTCACTCTTTAAAAAAAGTTCAGACGCAAAGTTAAATTTGAACCCAAGTAATTTTGGTTCTGACTAAAGACTGAGGCAGTTTCAAAACAACCCAGCTCAGAGCAGAGGGCGTTGACTGGCTGTACCTCCACCCCGCCCCGCCCGGCTGTGCACCCCATCACGAAATTAGTGCCGCTCCTCACGGCGGTGGCTTGTGTGTCGGGAGACTGTCTTTGCTTGGTTTGTCTGAGCGCGCAGTGTGACCAGCGAACGTGACTTCCCACACTCACCGCCCCGTGTTCACACAGGTCCACCAGAGCGGCTCGGGCTGGTCTCCCGTGGTGAGTTTCCCTTGTCTCCCTGGGAAGGTGCTGCGCAGGGCAGGTGTGCACGTGGATGGGCGGTGGGTTGGCCACCATTTTCTCAGCCACCTGTCCGTCATGGATGCCTCCAGAGGCGCTCTCCCAGGCATGGGAGGGGCGCGGAGACCGGGAGGGGCAGACCTGTCTGTACAGGGTGGGTAAAGGTGTCCTCTGTGGACCTCGTTCCACGTGCCATGGCCCAGAGTGCTAAGGTGACGGGGTGACCCTGGCCGTGTTCCAGTAACACTTTATTCTCAGACACAGATGGTGGGCTGCGTCTGGCCCCAGGGGCCACCGTGGCTGATCCTGATCAGGACAGCTGAGGTGACCACAGGTGTTTGCTTGAGCTCGATTGACGGTCCCCCAGCCAGGCCACACGGTGCCCCTCTCAGGTCCCCTTGGTGTGTCCACCTTGTATGAAAGCGTGGTTTTAGGACTCAGAGCGAATGTGCTCCTAGGGCAGGGCGGCCTCTTGCCCAGGCCCAGACGGGACCCAGGGAGGTGGCCAGCCTGTGGCTTTGGTAAAGCGTGTCTTGCCCTCGTCCCCCCCCCCCCCGCAGTATGTGGAAGACAACCTGGGGGTGATGTCGGTGGGCTTCCTGCTCAGCAGCCCTGACGACGCCGTCATCTGGAGGGGACCAAAGAAAAACGGTTTGCACCCTGCTGTCCCTGTCCTCGCGTTCTTGGCCTCACATCCCACCCTGTGCAGAGCAGCAGTCACCTGTGGGGCTTTGGAGGGGCTGGCTTGGGCCCGGGGCTGGGAGGAGCTCACCCGAGCTGCCTGCGCCCGCGGCTCCCCTGTCAGCTCTGGTGCCTCGCGTGTTCCCTGGTTGAAGAGAGCAGGAAACGCCAGCTTCCGTTATGTCACTTTTAATAGCTGGTGTGAGTTTCTCTCTCCTCCATCTAGAATGTCCTGGATTCTTTTTTTGGGGTGCTGGGGGTTGAACCCGGGCCTTGTGCAGGCGAGGCGAGGGCTGAGCTTCACCCAGCCTAACTTTTGTTGTGGTTTTGTAGTGGTTTGTTTGTGTCAGAGAGAGAGGTGTGTGAGGGGGGAGTCCCACCAGGTTGATCGGTCCCGAGACAGGAGGTTGTGGCACGACACTGCGATCAGGGTGGGCACCTCGGCGGGCACTGCGGGCACTGGCCAGATGAGTTCCTCGGGGCAGGGCGGACAGGGTTCTAGCTGTGCCCCGGCCTCTAGCCATGGTGTAGACCTGGCAACCAAACATGTTTCCAGACCTCCGCTCGTGCCCCCTGGGGACAGTGCCGCCCCGGGTGGGAACCGTGCGTGGAGCACACGCCAAGCTCGCGTGCAGACCCCAGCTGCTCTGCAGGGCCTTGCGGCCGCCAAGGGAGGGAGGCCGAGCTTGGCTCCTTTGCAGGCATGATCAAGCAGTTCCTCCGTGACGTGGACTGGGGAGACGTGGACTACCTCTTGGTGGACACCCCGCCGGGGACCTCTGATGAGCACCTGTCCGTCGTCCAGTATCTGGCCGCCACGCACATCGACGGGGCCGTGATCGTCACCACTCCTCAGGTGGGTGGCTGCTGGTGGAGCCCGAGGGCGTTCCTCCTGCCCGTGGTCCTCGGCCCACCCCGCCTGGCAGGACCTGCAGAAGCCTCGCGCTCAGACTCCCGGGGCTGCGGGTCCCAGCGGCTGGGCTGAGCTCCCAGAAGCCCTGGGTTCATCCCAGCACCCAGAAAAGCAGTGACAGAGGCAGCTGAGCCCACTGCGCCGATCATCCCAGGAGAGCGGCAGCCAGCAGGTGCCAGCCCTTCCCCAGTCCCCCACCCAGCACTGCTGTGGGAAACGGCTGTTTAGGTGGCACTCTTGACAAAGGAACAGGTGTGTCTATAGGACACCAAGCCACAGAGGTACGAGGAGATGGGGAGCTGGGGAACAGAAGCCACGGAGCGGCCATTGTAGACAGGGAGGCGCGGAGAGCTCGTGGGTGGCCCTAGAATGACGTCGGATGGGACACACAAGGAGGGGCTGGATGATGTTTGTGCCCAATGAAGTGGCACCAGGACGAGCAGTGTCTGAGGTGACCCAGGAGGCCACAGTCTGCCTGTCCTTGTTGTCCATGGTGATGGGGACAGCACACTACTCCAGACCCCGGCCCCATCTGGGCCACAGGGCTGGGATTGCCATGGTGGAGGGAAGGTGGCCAGGTGGCACGAGGAGGGGGCACGGAGGAGAGAGGCGTGGAGGAGAGGGGCGCGGAGGAGGGGGGCGCGGAGGAGGGGGGCACGGAGAGGGGGACACGGAGGAGAGGGACACAGAGGAGGGGGGCACAGAGGAGAGGGGCGCCGAGGAGGGGCCGTGGAGGAGAGGGACACGGAGGAGAGGGGCGCCGAGGAGGGGCTGTGGAGGAGAGGGGCGCGGAGGAGGGGGGCACAGAGGAGAGGGGCGCCGAGGAGGGGCCGTGGAGGAGAGGGACACGGAGGAGAGGGGGGCACGTAGGAGGGGGGCACGAGGAGAGGGGCGTGGCCAGTCCCGCAGAGCCCCACCCTCAGGGGCAGGCTTCCAGCCTGACGGCCCAGGGCGCTGGCCCCTGCCTGGGAAGTCGTCGTCGCCCCCGCCCCTCCTCGGCATGCTCCATCGCTCCCTTTGCTTCCTGGCTTTTGGTCTACCCTCTTGGGGTTTCTGGAAAGTCGGGGCAGCTGGAACAGGACTTGTCACATACGGGCACCCAAGAGGTGCCACCGTGTGGCAGCCCCCTGGGCCACACAGGCCTCGGCCCCTGTGCGCTGACCGGACACCTGTGGGTCTGACCTTGACAGGAGGTGTCGCTCCAGGACGTGCGGAAGGAGATCAACTTCTGCCACAAGGTGAAGCTGCCGGTGGTCGGGGTGGTGGAGAACATGAGCGGCTTCGTCTGCCCCAAGTGCAAGGTGAGGGGTGCAAGGGGAGGGGCGGCCTGGCTCCTGGAGGCTGGTTTGCTGCTGCCGTTGTTTTGGGAAATGGCTCTGGATTAAGAGCCTCTGTCTCTGCGAAGGGGACGACGTTTTGGTGGCGGGCGTTCTGCATGCAGCGAGCTCTTTTAAATGTCCAGCGGTTTCAGAACTGTCTCTGCAGACACTGAAGCCGAACCCTGCTCCCCTCTGCTTCTCCTCACAGAAAGAATCTCAGATATTCCCCCCCACGACGGGCGGCGCAGAGGCCATGTGCCAGGACCTCAAGGTCCCCCTCCTCGGCAAAGTGCCTCTGGACCCGCACATAGGTGGGTACTGGAGCGGCCTGCCTCCCGCTGTCACGGAGTGGGCCTTCACTGCCGCTCACCCCTGGTGGTGCCACGCAGGCCAGCACAGAAAGGGACCCTGGAGTCAGCCAGACCCCGCGGAGCTCCCGCCCCAGCCACCTTGAGGCCAGTCAGGGAGAAGCAGTGACACCCTGTGAGGGGGGTGGAGCGGTCACTCAGGAAGGCGTGGCAGGGGACTGAAGAGGCATCAGGCAGAGGGGACAGGAGGAGTGGGGCTGCGGGGGAGGGGGGCCCTTCAGGGAGGAAATCCGCAGCCACCTGCCTCCGTGGAAGCCCCACAGGGACCCCTTGGTCCCCACTCCTGGCAGCCCGCCACTCCCCATGAGCAGTTGGCATTGACCTGCAGTGTGGGGACCATGGTCCACAAGTGTCTGACACGTGGTCCCCGAGGCCTGGGAGACACGCGGGTGACGGAGCCCCGTCGCCACCCTGGGCTCCTGCGGCTTGCTGAGGGGTTGGGCAGGCCCTGCTCCTGACCCCGTTATCTGAGCCTGTGGTGGGACTCGCTGATGGGGTCAGGTGGTCCCGTCCAGCAGAGGCACCTGGGGCTGAGAGCGGAAGCAGGGGTGGGCGCCCGTGGGCAGAGGGCTCTGCACCAGGCCTCACGCTCGGCCCCCTGTCGGGCAGGAGAAGCCGTGGTGCTGGATCGTGCGCCCTGCGTGCCGGGGCGGGCACATGGGGAGGTGGCCCACCTCAGGGAGGTCAGGGCCGGCCTGGCTCAGGGCGTTGGCCCGGAAAAGAAGGGGCAGAGTTGAGGGAGAGGAGGAAGGCACCAGTGGCCCCCGATGCCCGCTCAGCCTGCTGGAGGAGGCGCTGCGGTCAGGGCGGCAAAGCAGCAGCTGCACTGCGGGGCCCCAGGACCAGCGCTGTGCACAGGGGCGGTGGCCAGGGTCCGAGTGGCCCGTGGGCCTTCGTGTGCCAGCACGCTGGGAGGGAGGGCCGGGAGGGCAAGGGTCATGCCCTTCAGCACTGAGGTTGCAGGGATGAGTGAGGTGGCCCGGAGGAGGCCCAGGAAGACAGCTTGGGGACCTTCCTTGAGGAAAGGGACTCAGGGACAGCTGTGAGGGTGGGAATCCCCCCAGGCCCAGAAATCCCCCTGGGCCATGGGACGCGCACCACCCGGCAGTGGCCACCGACAGGGTGGTGCTCAGTGACAGGAGCCTCCCTTCGGAGCCCAGAGCCAGGGCCAGAACAAGCACAAGTGACATGGAGCTCATGTCACGTCCCACCAGCCTGTGCCTCTGTCCTCCCAGGTCCTGGGCCTGGTGGACAGGGGACGCCTGTGCCGTGAGGAGGGGGTGGGTGTCAGCCCCTGCAGGTGCCCTGTGGCTCCAGGGACACGGCTCAGCCACCAGCACGTCCTTGAGCCCGTCCCCCTTGGGGTCAGGTCTCCCCTGGGTCATGCGTGGCCCTCCAGATACCTGGGTGTGGCCTGCAGGGGCCTGGAGCCCAGAGCCACACAGCTGGCGAGGACCAGCCGTCGCTCCCCTGAGGTGACCTTGAAGATGAAGTTAGGGGTGGAAGGCAGCAGGCCTGGGTGTGCGTGGGACACGCCCACTGCGCTGTGAGTGTGAGAGGCTGCGTGTGCGTTTCTGGAAGGGTGCCAAGAATACTAGGACCTTTTTGGATTTGCTTCTCACTGTATTTTCCCTCTGTGTCCGTACTTTTTCCTTTGTAACAATACGCACTCGTTGCCTTTTTACTCAAAGAACCAGCTGATCGCTTACCATGCAGCCACCCAGGCCCTCCGAGGCCCACCCAGGCCCTCCCAGGCCCACCAGACCCTCTCAGGCCCTCCCAGGCCCACCCAGGTCCACCAGGCCCACCAGGCCCACCAGGCCCTCCCAGGCCCACCCAGGCTTCCCAGGCCCTCTCAGCCCTACCAGACCAACCAGGCCCACCCAGGTCCACCAGGCCCACCAGGCCCTCCCAGGCCCACCCAGGCTTCCCAGGCCCTCTCAGCCCTCCCAGACCCACCAAGCCCACCCAGGCCGTCGTCCCAGGCCCTCCCAGGCCCACCAGGCCCTCCCAGGCCCACCCAGGCTTCCCAGGCCCTCTCAGCCCTACCAGACCCACCAAGCCCACCCAGGCCGTCGTCCCAGGCCCACCAGGCCCTCCCAGGCCCTCCCAGGCCCACCAGGCCCTCCCAGGCCCACCCAGGCTTCCCAGGCCCACCCAGGCTTCCCAGGCCCTCTCAGCCCTACCAGACCAACCAGGCCCACCCAGGCCCACCCAGGCTTCCCAGGCCCTCTCAGCCCTCCCAGACCCACCAAGCCCACCCAGGCCGTCGTCCCAGGCCCTCCCAGGCCCACCAGGCCCTCCCAGGCCCACCCAGGCTTCCCAGGCCCTTTCAGCCCTCCCAGGCCCACCAGGCCCTCCCAGGCCCACCAGGCCCTCCCTGGGCCCTGGAACCTGCCTTTCCCGTGCATCCCCTCCTGATTTAGAGCAGAGTGGAAATGCTGGCCAGGGCCTCTGAGGGCACAGGGACACAGCGGAGGTCGCAGGTCCCCACGTTGCTGGCAGCTCCAGACCACATTGCCACGGCACAGAAAGCCCCGGGCCTCGCCGAGCCATGTCCTCCCTGGCCCTCATTGTCTCTCTCCTCTGTAAGGTAAGAGCTGTGACAAAGGCCAGTCCTTCTTTATTGAAGCCCCAGATTCACCAGCCACCTTAGCCTACAGAAGCATAATTCAGAGTAAGTGTGTGTCTGTCACCGCAGACGCCTGCTGACCGGGAGCGGCGGGAGGCGCTGGGCGGGAGGACGGAGTACTCGCCTGCGGCCCGGGTGGTGGGGAGCGGGACGACAGAGTGGCCCTGGGCGCCGTGAGAAAGCTGCCCGGTGTCCGTGGGGAGAACCGGTTGGTACCTTAACAGACACGGGGAGGTGAGGCGCGTGGCAGAGGAAGTGCGTTTCAGGAAGACAGTGAGAAACCGACTTGAAACAGGCCCAAAGCCAGACGCAGTGGCGCAGCCCGTCCTCCCAGCAGCTCGGGCGGCTGAGGCAGGCGGATCGCGGGTTCAAGGCCAGCCTCAGCAAAGGGAGGTGCTGAGCAGCTCAGTGGGACTCTTCCCTAAATAACATACAAAATAGGGCTGGGGTGTGGCTCAGTGATCGAGGCCCGAGTTCAATGCCCGGTACCAGAAAAACCACCAACCCGGGGTGCAAAGCAAAGACGTCACCTACAGGCAGTCTTGGTGGCCTTGGGTTTAAGGTAGCAGTCCCAGAAGTTAGAGTTCCCACCTCTCAGCTGAGGCCAGGTGTTACTTGTCCCCTCATGCAGTCCCCAGGGGCCAGCTGCAGAATGGGCCCACATAAGGCCTCCAGCCCCTGGTTACAACCGCAGTGGGCAGTGGGAGGCACTGGGGTCACATTCTAGGATTCAGGGCATCTTAGGGACAGGCTTTTGCAGGGAATCAGCCGCCGGGGTTCTGCTGTGGCGTGGCGGCTCCCTGCAGGGCTGGTCAGGTCAGCGCTCTGCCCATTCGCTGTTTTCCAGAAATCCAGGAGTTCTGTAGTCCCCATCAATCAAAAGAGGAGAGCCCCAGCAGTTCCTGAAGCAGGGGACAGAGCCGGGGACCGGGCAGCACTCGGGTCAGGTGGGGTTGCAGACAGAGGGACCAGACGCTGGCGCCGCACGAAGTCATGTCCTGAAGACACTGTGACCAGCTGTCTGCCACCTTCTTCAGAAGCCAGCCAAGGGCACTCCTTACACACGTGCCATTTTAAAATAAAAGTGTCTCCTTGATCCTGTCCCACGAGGCTTGCTTCCTGGACACCCAGGGCTGGGGGCCGGGACGTGCTCTTCGGGGAGCCCCCTTGACCACGGAACCCCGTCTAAGCCATCTCTGCCTCTGGTGACAGGTACGCCTGCAGGGAACCGAGGGTGAGCGTGGCCCACTGCAGAGCAGTGGCACCTCTGGCCACATCGCCCAGCAGTGGACGGCGTCAGAGCCACCTGAGCGTCCTCTGGGCTGGGCAAATGTGCTGCGGCTGGGAGCCCTTGCGGGTCCCTGGAAGAGCCCCCCCAGGCACGCGGTCTGGCACCGTTAGCAAGTGGGCAGCATGTCCAGTGACCTCCAGGGTCACCTACAAACGACTCAGGGTTTTTGAGAGATGTGGACTCCAGGTGTTTCCAGTGACTTGAGGGTGAGACACACAGGCACCGAGGCCCATGAGGGAAGAGCAGACCCCGTCCTCCACACCACTCTGGGCGTAACGCAGAGGGCGGGCAAGTCCCCCGCTCTCCTCCGCCCGCTCTCCTCCGCCCTCTACTCCCTGCCCACATGGGGCGGCTGGGGGGGCTGGATTTGCATCTGTTCTGTGTGACGGAGGTGAGACCCTCCAAAGAGTGACGGCTGCAGAGCCCAGGGCATCTGGCTCGCGCCTGGCTGTGCCCCCAGCCACCTCAGGGCATCAGCAGGAGCCCACCCAGACCACAGGCTCAGCGGGGCAGGGGCTGCCCCTTCCGCCAGCTCCTGGGCCACCAGCCCAGATCCGTTTCTCACCGAGTGCTGGTGAGTCTCGAGCCCTGAAGGCCAGGCTTCTGAGCGTCACCCGGGAGGAGAGTCGGCTCGGCTCTCCGTCCTGCCCGGGAAGCCTGCTGACTGCCCACCGAAGTCCTGGCACACAGCACGGCATTCGGGTTGGGATGGTCCCAGCCATTTCAGCTTGAGTCCCATAGATTTAAAAGATCTATTTCTCACTTCTGGAAGTTTCTGCTCACTTTAAAAATGTGAGAAATCTTCCTGATTCTGTCCTTACTTCTGGAGGTTCTAGAAGTCACTCTTCAGTGACTGAATGACGGTGTGGGACAGGTTCCGTAAGATCACACCTAGAGTTGGCCCTTGAGCCTCAGAGCCAGAGGCAGAGCAGAGTGGTGGGTGCCGGTCGGGGGGACGGGACCCGGTTAGTGTTTCACGGGTACAGAGTTCAGTCGGGGCAATGGGACAGGGACAGTGTGATGGTCACACAGCATCGTGCACACACTTAATGCCAAGAACTGGGCACTTGAAAATAGTTCACGTGCTCCATTTTGTGTATTTTGCCCCAATAGAAAGTGCCAGCAGCAGCCTGCTGTCAGGTGACTCGCACAGGCCGCTTCCCGCAGGTCAGGAAGGGGGGTCCTGGGCACGAGCTCAGTGACTCACCGTCTGGAACACGGTCTGGGACAGGAGACTGGCCGTGACTCTGCTGATGTCACTCTCACCTCCCATCTTGCAGAGGATGTAGCCGTAGAGGTTGGCGGCTTGGAGCGAGATCCCGGCGATCACCAGGGCCTGGCTCGGCAGAGCAGAGGGGGCTGTGAGGGCCACCCAGCCTGGCCCGACCCCGGGAAAGGACCCTGCCAGCAGTGACCAGCAGCACTGCCGGACGGACACCGCCCCGCCCCCACCCGAGGGTCGTGCCATTGCCATCCCATTTCACAGCAGGGAGCAGAAGCACAGAGCGACTAAAGCCCGGAGGCCCCGTGTTCAACTCCACGGGGGCAGGCGCTACATCTGGACGTGTCCCCAGGTGGACTAGACCACGGCAGTGGACACGCACCTCCAGAATGGAACTCCGACCTCGCAGGCCTCTCCCTACCTAGAGGGCCCCCGTCCAGGCAGGGTGTGTGGGTTTGGCTTTAACAGACCCCTCCCTCGGCCGGACACGGTGCTGCACTCCTGCACCCAGTCACCAGGGCCCGGGCAGGAGGAGGCCAGTGCAGGGCCAGCCTGGGCGGCCTAGCGAGGCCGGAGCTGTGGCTCGGTGGAGCAGGCCCGGGCTCCGTCCCTAGCACTGGGGGAGCTTTCCTGAGCCTGAGGACTGGGGATGAAGCTCGGCCTGCACAGGCTCTGTGCCATTCCTAGCACTGCAAGACAGACATCTGATAAGACAAAGCTTCTTTGTCACCCACATCACCCATGAGAGCCAAGGCCATCATCAACCAAGTGACCGTCCTCTGATGAATGGATAAAGAGAAGCGTCTACCATACTGTGGAATACTGTTCAGCCACAAAAAGGAATGACCTGTGGATACCCGCTACAGCTTGGGCAGACCTGGGAAAGGTGCTAGGCCACAGAAGCCACCACAGACACCACGCACTATGTGAAATGTCCCAGAATGGGCAGGTGCCCGGGGCTGGGGGAAAGGGACAGAGACTAAAGGTACAGAGTCTGTTTGTGGAGGAAGAAGATGTCCTGAAATGAAGGTGGCGATGCTTGTACAGCTCCAAGCTATTGAACTCCAAACTTCCCGTGGCCAAAATGTGCTGGGTGTGACGGTCTCAATAGTGCCACCACCACCTATCAACCAATGACAATAGTGACAAAACCGCGCTCCCACGGCCGGGCTCTGGAGAGCCAGAGGTCCCGGTGTCCTTTACCAGCCACTTGAGCTTCAGGGAGAACAAGGTGCTGAAGAAAAACAGGATCCAGATCACGGGGCAGATGATGAGGCCGAGCCAGAAGATCCGCGCCTCGGCCTCCGTGGCTGCCGTGCTGCTCGGAGAGGCCTGTGGGGCGAGGGGTGCAGCTTTCAAACCTGGCAGAAGGTGGGCCAAGGCCCCCTGTGGCTCTGGCCACGCGCTCATGTCGCCAGAACTGCTGCCCCCCACCCCGGGGCACCAGGGAGCGCCCCCGCCCCCCCCCAGCACACCTTTCTGGCCTCGAAGATCCAGTGGCTCCTCCCGTCCTCATCGATCTGGTTCCACCACCGGAGGCCCACCATGAGCCTCCCCGTCACGTTCTAGGAGGACGGCAAGAGGACCGTCAGCGGGCCGCGGCCAGGACAGCGAAAGTCCCAGTCCACGTCCAGCTTGTGCTGGGGCCAGGAGGAACACGGCAGCTGACCCTGGGGGCTTTCCAAATGGGCGCCCAAGGTCTCTGAACTCTAAGCGTTCTCTAAAAAGTGACAGACCCCCGACTGCTACGTGCAGGTGACACTCGTGTTGTAGAAGCTTAGAATGTGCTACGTGGATGCCACGTGGGAACCTCAGCAGAGCCCAAAGCCACGCGGGCGTCTCCTCATGGTGGAGCCTACGCACACCCAGAGCCACTCACAGAACTCTAAAAGCCCTTTTCCTCCAATTAATTGTGACAGGCCTCAGAACTCGGCGGCTTAAACCCGAGCACCCGGGGTCCCGTGTGCCTAGGGGACGTCACCGCGGGGAGCAGAGCTCACACGTCTGGAGAGAGCGCCTCACTGGCGAGGGGCCTCACCTTCACGGACCAGAAGTCGAAGGACAGGAGGAGCAGCACGGTGACAAAGCAGCCCACAAAGCTCTTGCTGAACCAGTCACAGCACACGTAGGTGACGATGGCACTCACTCGGAAAAACAGGTGGAAGAAGGTGGCCAGGGGGTGCCTAGGAGACAAGGGAGGCCGCATCAGAGTCGGCCACGCCAGGCCGCGGAGTGGCAGCGCCTGGGGAATGCCCTCCCGCCGCCTCCTCCTCAGCCCCCAGCGCGTCACTGTGGCCTGGCTGCGTTTCTCTCCCTCCAAGAGCCCAGTGTTTTCCCTAGTGCCTCCAGGTACCACTGGCCTCTCCCACACAAGGTCGCCTTGAAGTGAAACGTGACCGAGGCCATTGCCTCCCACCTCGCAGCCACAGGACCAGTTCCCTAAAGATGAAGGTCAGGTTATTCCACCAGGAACCCAGCGGACACGCGGCCCGCAGCGGAGGCCCCAGGTCAGGGGACGCCTGTTCCTGGAGAGCAGACCGGTCACCACAGGACGGCCGCTGTGACAGTTTGCCCAGCCGAGAGTGGCCTGAGCGGCGCTTGAAGGCGGACACTCACCTGGGGCAGGTGGCTCTTGTGCCTCGACGCCAACCCACCCAGAGGCAGAGAGCTGGGAAGCGATGGCCCACGCCGCACCCGCACCAGCACCCGCGCTGCACCTGCACGGGCACCCCCACCCGTGCCCACACCCGCACCCACACCCACACCAGCACCTGCACAGACATCCCCACCAGTGCCCATGCCCACACCCACACCCGCTCCCACGCCCGCACCCCAACCGGCACCCGCACCCGCACCGGTTGCTTCTGTTTTTCATCCTGAAGTCAACTGGGGCGACTTAAATAGGTCACTACTGTCCAGAGCGGACGAAGGCCTGCGGGGGTCAGGCAGGCGATGGGAGCGGCTCCGAGAAGAGACCCTCACGGCGCCCTTTCTGTGTGACCCAGTTTCCCAGGGCACAGTTAGAGGACAAAACTAGGATCAGGAAAGCTGCAGCAGGTCTGATGGCGCGGGGCAGTCAGAGCGCCATGTCTGTGATGGGCGGGGCCAGGAGGTGACTTCAGCACCAGGCCACCAAGCAGCCCAGAGCAGAGCTGCCAGGCCTGACTTGTGCCCAGGAGCCAGAAATGCAGGCCTGCACGGGACGAGAAGGAAATGACAGCATTATCTCAATAAAACATAGCCGGCCGCGTCACCGGCCTGCACACTGTCACAGGCCACCTCTGGATCAGTCCCCAGCACAAGCGGAAGGCGGTGAGCAGAGGCCATGGCAGAGCCACAGAGGGAAAGAGGCTGCTTGTGTCCCCAAGAAGAAGCGTGGCCAGAGGAAGCCGAGCCCAGGCCCCTGTGAGATTGGGGGTGTCTGGCTCCCCGGCAGCGTTAGCCGGGCTCAGAAGCCGAGGTCACACCGACTTGTGCATCAGCTACTCTGACCTCCCAGGGGGGCTGAGGGGCCACGGCACAGCACCAGCAACACGCCAGAACATTCTCTCTGTGCCTGTCAGATTCCGGGCCGCCCGTGGCCTGGAGGAGGGTCAGCCAGGAGGTGACCCCGCAGGACTTCCAAACTCCGGGGGCCGCTCCCTGCTCTGGAGATGGCCCACGTCCTCTCTTGAATGTGCCTAATAAACCTCTGGGTCTCTGGGGAAAACAGAACTTCCTGGAACTTTCCAGAAGATAAGGCTCAGAGTCTCTTGTGCACTTTTTGCCTTAAACCTTCCTGAAAATTTTTCAACGGTCTTCATACAATGAAGTTCTAACTGCCTCGCCCCTTGGCCCCAAAGATGAACGGACCTCTCCCCTGCCCGGAAGCTCCCGGGGGGACCGGGTTCAGAGAGTCTTGCAGGTCACAACTCGGGCCCAGAGCCTCCGCAGGTGCATCTGTCATGCTGAATCCTGGGGGGACATGCAGACCACCGGGAACAGCCGTCTCCTCTGGATGTTAAAGAGGAAAAACTACATAATGAGAGAGAAACATGTTTCCTGTAAAAGGTGTCGGAGGCAGATCCACGTGTGCACCCATCGGGAGAAACCTGGGAAGTTGGGGCATTTGAACAAACCCCCGTCCACCCACGTTTTCCCACCTTTTTCTTTTTTTGGCTGTGGTTTTCCCAAAATAAAACGCAAAAAGAATTGCAGCCGTGGGAAGGCTCTGGTCTGTTGCTGACCGCCGTGGCCTTACCTCCTACTGGCAGGGGTGTGTTACTCCAAAGAAGCCCCTGCCGTGGTCCTCGGCCTTCCCGCCACCTGTGCGGTCCAGGTGCCCACATGCTGATCCCCACTGCCCAGTGCCCCTGCTTCCACGTCACACCTGGGAGGGCACCCTGGGAGGCAGATGGCCCTCCACCCTGAGACGCAGGGCCTAGACTGGCAGGGTTCCCGTCCTGAGCAGTTCCGCGGCCTCCCTGCACCGCCCCTCGGTCTCCCCTGCTGCCCCACGGGGTGCCACAGAGCCGCGTCCCAGGATGGAGGAGCTGGTGTGGAGGTGGCACCCGTGAGGTGCTCTGAAACGGCTGCTCCCCGCGGCTGTCACCCCAGCCCACAGCTCACCGAAACGGCTCCACCGCCAAGTCAGACTGCAGAATTCCCCTCTGACCACAGCGCTCTCTCACGCCTGGGGGCCCACTTTTCATCTCTGCGGGGATCCCCCAAGACTCCTGCCCTCCATGGTCCCCAGACGAGCCTCCTTTCTGCTCCCTTTAACAGGGGCACCTTCCGCCCAGCATCTGAAACCCACCCTGCACAGGAGGCCAGCAGGACCTGTCACTGCCCGAGAGGGATGGCACCCGGGGAACGGGAACGTCATGAACTGACTCGCGCTGCCCTGGGGCGGGGGGACCCTGCTGGGCTTTGTGTCCTCTACTGTAGATGCACTTCACAGCCCAGGGCCCTGGACACGGCCGCCTTCCTCCTGGGAGACGGGGCTGAGGTCTGAAGTCACGGGATCTCCCCGCCCAGGACAGGGGACCTAGCCCAGGGCCGCTCTGCCACTGAGCTACATCCCAGCCCTTTTTAGTTTTTTCTTGGAAACAGGTTCTCACTAAGTTGTGCAGACTGGCCTCCAACTTGCCATCCTCCTGCCTCGGGCTCCCGAGTTGTGGGATCACTGCTGAGCACCACCACGCCCAGCCTCAACATCAGTTTCACAAGGGAAAAGCCCAGCTCTCCCCCAGGCTCAACACACTGCACCCCGGGGCCCACATCGGCCTGTTTTTTGTAAATAAAGTTTTATGGGAACACTGGTTCACTGGCCAGCAAAGCGGAAAATATTCACCCATAAAATCCAAGTCAACCCAAATGAAGTAACTACCCCCCACTCCCTCCAGACCCAAAATCCCACCTTTAAAAGCTTAGTGTGGGAGCTGCCTGAGGGGCAAACCCAGGGGTTGTGCTAGAACTCAGGACACCTCATCTCTGAGGACAGAGGAGGTGGGTGGTGACCAGGAAGGGGCCTGGGGACCTCTGGAGATGCATGGGTGACGACTCGGGGACCAGTGCCCTTAGTATGCCACCCTTGGATTTTTTAAAAAGTTTCCTGTTTAAAGCCACTCACCAAAGACAGATCTTTGCACGTCACTCTAGAAATCATCCATGTGCTAGAAACCAGCAGCTCCTCCGCGTTTATTCAAATACGACCAAAACTATGTCCACACCAAGAGCAACGTCCGCAGTTTACAGTGGCTTTATCCATAACTGCCCAAACTCCGGGCCGCTGAGAAGCCCTTGGACAGAGAAACGGACAGACGGACGGATGTGGGATGTGGGACCATGGAGTTGTCAACTCGAGGCCCCCAGGAACTGTGCGCTCACGGCTGAGCAAGAGAAGCCAATCTGAAGGCTGTGTGCGGCGGGATCCCAACTCTCCCCACGTCTTGGGGGCAGTGAAGAGGCCAGTGGTCACCAAGGATTCTGAGGGGTGGGGAGAGGGAAGGGGTGGAACCCGGGGGTTTTTAGGAGGCCGATGTGCCCGCCTGTCGGATCCCAAGTGACGCACAACCCAAGGAGGGACCCTCACGTGAACCGTGGACTCCGGCTCATCGATGGCCGTAGCCCATCAGTTGGAGCGCGTGTCCCCAGCTCATGCAAGACGCGACGAGCAGGGGCAGCAGTGGGGTGGGAGGGCCTCAGGGAACCGTGCTTTCCGCTCCGTTTTTCTGTAAACTGCTCTTAAAAATAGGACTCATGATCACAGTAAGGTGACGGGCACAGGTGGGGTGGACGCCGTGTCTACGCAGAGTGGACCGGGTCGGGGCGCGTCAGCATTTATTCCAATGAACCGGAACCTTGGGGAAAGCCCCAGGCACGTTCCCGCGGAGGCTCGGACACCGCCTTCCAGCAGCTTCTACAGCAGATTTGATCTGGGGCTGGGTCATCCTGATTTCAGTAGCGATGACCTCACAAACAGCGTTTAGAGTCGTCCTTTATTTTCTAATCACTTTGAAATCCGCACTCTGGGTGTTCTCCATCTTGAACTCCTCACTCTGTTTTCAGTTCCGTCCCCTCGAGGCCCCCGGGAGCACTCTGCCGTTCAGTGTGGCACGAGTGTCAGGGACACATGCGTCATCGTCCCTTCCAGGCTACTCTGCTGGTAAGAGAGGCGGGTAGGATCTGGAATGATGGAGAAGCAGGGGCGGGGGCGGGATGGGGTGAGAAGTGTCCACCCCCCCCCCGATAATGACCCAACCTGGGCAGTGGACACCAGGCTCTTTGTTCTCTGAACTTTGATGTAAATTTGAACCAAAAAAATAAAAATGGAAAGAAAGAATCAGCAGTGGCCTTGGCTTTGCCTTGAGGCAAGACTCCTTTCTGAGCAGACCAAGCCCCCGGGGGGCAGGGGCAGGTGTCCTGGTGCTCGGTGGCCCCTAAGGGGTGGGAAACAAGAAATCCAGACCCCAAATCCCCAGCTGAGCAAGTGGTCATTACAACGCGATAAATGAGGAAAATTCCCGAAGGCAGGCCTGACTTCTGGGCTCACAGTTCCTCTGCAGAAAGGAAAGAGACGGGGGGGGGGGAGAAGCCCCCCACGGGGCACCCATACCCACCCTCCCGTCCTGGGCAGCTGGTGCGGTGAGGTTCGTGAGGAGGGTCCAGTGCCCGCTCCACTGCTGCTGGCCTCGGCCCCACACAGGGTAGGAAGCTCTTTACGCCTGGGTCACCCCTCTGTGACATTTGCCACCTATGTCTGTCCGACCCTCTTGGGAGATAAAATGCCCAGGCCGTGCCCAACGCGCGGTCACGTGCGGTCACATGTGGTGTGACGAGGCCACTCGACTCCCGTTGGACTCAGTGGTGAAGGGTTCTGAGAGGGGAGGCAGAGCCGGCAGGTGATGCGCTTCCTGGAAGCCTTTTCTTAGCCCATGTTTCCCCGCTGTTTGTTAAAAACGAGCCCCGCTGCTATTTATTTCTGGGGCCCAGACGCCGCTCACGCTCAGGTGCTCTCTCTGCTGGGGGTGGTGCTGCAAGGAGGGGCCCAGTCACCTGCGGGTCTGCTTCTCCTCCCGCCGCCCAGCCGAGCCCCGCTCCCTGCCTGTGCCCACGGGCGGGTTCCGGGCTGGCAGGACGTCCCGGGTGCTGAGGGCTGTGTGCCCAGTCTCTCTGCAAAGGCCGCACCGCCGAGGTGGTGTGTGGAAGTGACTGGAGGAGCAGACTTCCCTCGGGTGGCCACAGCTTTCCCCTCTTGTTTCTGTTCTTGATTTCTTTTTAAAGAGACATCCCGACTGTCGGGGCAGGTCCGCTGGGCCTCAGAATGCCCAGGGTCAGGTCAGCCCAGGCTGGGCCCGAGGGGGGACCCGCCTCCCAGCGCAGGCTGCAGAAGAGCCGGCACAGCCCAGGTCGGGGCTTTCATGCGCTCCCTGACCCGCTGGACCTCCGAACCTATCTATTAGCCAAAGCTGCAGAGTTCTCCAAAGACAAAGAACCCAAGACGGGCCTTGAGAATGGCTGACAGGAGACTCCAGGAGAGACGTGCAGAGGAGGTGGTCCTCACAGCAGCTTCTTCCTCAGTCTCTCTCTCTGTCCCTTGTGCTCCTGGGTGGAGTCCAGCTGCCATGCTCTGAGCAGCCTCGTGGACAGGCCCCCAGCCAACCGCGGAGGAAGGCGCCATCTTGGAATAGCTCCTCCCAACCCAGCGGGGCCTCTGGATGAGGGCAGGGCCCCTAACTGCAACCTCCTGAGACCTGGGCCACAGCCCCCAGCTGAGCGGATCGCGCTGGTGGCCTGCAGCGGCCAAGGGCAGACCGCCACCCAGCATCAGCTCTGTGGACAGCGTGGGAGGGCTGGGACCCTGTGTGTGGACGCTGCGTTTGTGGGGTGGTTTGGACAGGGCCAGGGGACGAGGCCCTGGGGCAGCTGCCGTCCCTCACCTCTTAAAACAGGACTCAGGAAAGAGAACAGAGCAGAGGGCCCAGGAAGCCTGCGGCGGGGCTCAGCAGCAGCGAGGCCCTAAGGGCAGGCGGCACCCCCGGGAGGCAGAAGCTGGCCCTGCTCCCAGCTCCTCTGAGTGGGGGTGATTGTTTAGTTCTCTGCAAACGGAGCAGAATTCACCCCCTCACGGGCCTTTTCACCTGGAGCATTGTTAGATTCTTCCAGAATCTGGGTAGGTTCTGAAGACACCAAATCGCAACTTGGGTCCGTCTCCGGTCCAGGGAGCTCCCGTTTCCCTGCGGCAAGATGGAGCCATCCTGTCCTTCCTCACACTCCAGTGTCTGGAGTCGGGGTGCACCCGCTCAGGGGCACAAATAGTTAGCATCGAGTCTGTCCCCACGCCCCCACCTCCCAAGAGCCATCACCGAGCCGCACACCAGAGGATGCTCGAGGTCTTGGGCACAGGCCATTGTTGGTGGAAAGCTGAGTGAAGTCATCGGTGCACACTCAGTCCCTGCCACAACCTGTCCTGTGGGAGTCCCCTAAACTGGCTTCTGTGTCCTCCTAGAACAGCCTGTGACATTTTAAAAGTATTCCTGCTTTCTAGAGTAAAAGGACGCTCCAGATCCAGAGGAACAGGTTGAAATGTCCCCTCTGTGTCCCCTTCGCGGTCGGTGCCTGGCACACAAAGGGCATGAAATTTTTGCTGATTTAATGGAAATAAATGAATGAGAAGAGAAGGCAGCAGCGGTTCTGAAGAGGTGTGGCCGGGATGCCCTGCAGCGCCTGGAGATGCTCCTGGTGTCACCTGGGAATTGTCTACTGGCGCTACTGGACACGGGCCAGGATGGTGCTAAATGTCCTACAGTGCGAAGGACTGTCCCCAGTGAGGGGTGATCCAGGCCTAACTGGCAGCTGAACCCTGGAATAAAGGGGTGAGAGGGCGGCTAGTCCAGGTCCACGCAGTCGGGCTGCTATCCAGAGGAGCTCCCAGGAACCAGCCAATTTCCCCTCCTTGTCCCCAAGGGCTTTCCGGATTATGTGGGTCACAATTTAGCAGAAACTGCCCTTCAGTGATTGCCAGCAGCGCTCATGCAATTCAATTCATGTGAACAGGGAATAGAAATAAGAGGAAGTGGGGCTGTGGTCGATGGAAGAGTTAATTTCAGAATTTGTGATGTTGTGCTCGGATCAAAGAGAACTGAAATCTGTCTAGTTCCCTGATTCTGTGGGTTATTTTCCTTGGTAATCATGAACCTTCCTTAAAATCAAACAGCTCTTGGTGGGAACTGCTTATGTGTCATGTTTTTATATTTTAAAATAACTTTGGAGAGCCAGGGACAACATGACTCACCCCCAAAGGCACAGGGGACAGGGGTCTTCAGAGTCCTCCTGAGCAGACAGAGCTCCTGAGTCACAACAGAGGACCAGAGTGGTCATTCTGCTCGGCGTGTTGGAGCATGCCGCGTGTGCTCACTGGAGGGCGCTGGGCCGCGTGTGCTCACTGGAGGGCACTGGGCCGCGTGTGCTCACTGGAGGGCGCTGGGCCGCGTGTGCTCACTGGAGAGGTGCTTGTGTTGTTTTTTTTTTTGTGGGTGGGTACCAGGGACTGAACTCAGGGGCACTCCACCACTGAGCCCCATCCCAGCCCTATTTTGTATTGTATCTAGAGACAGGGTCTCCCTGAGTAGCTTAGCCCTCACCATTGTTGAGGCTGGCTTTGAACTCGAGATCCTCCTGCCTCAGCCGCATGAGCCACTGGGATCACAGGCGTGTGCCACCGCGCCCGGCCTCTTATGTTGATTTCTGAGAATGACCAGCCACCAAGACGTCATCCGCCCCGTCTCCTTCCTTGCCCTCCCGCCAGCCTCTCTAGACTCAGTGTCACACATAGAGGTGTTAAGGACACTCGAGCTTCCTCAAAGACGAACCTCACTTATCCACATCCAGATCCCAGACACAGACAGGACCATTCCCACCAGGGTCGATTTTGTCGTCAGAGACGTTAACCGCACCTGGAGATGCGCGGATTCCCATCACTGGGGATGGGTACTTCTGAAACCGGTGGGCAGAGGCCAAGGACGCTGTAAACATGCTGCCCGGTCTGCGCCCATGATGAAGAGGCACCTGCCCCCGCCCCCCGTCAACCGTGACAAGGCTGGGAAGCTGCTCGAGAGCAGGGGCACTTGTACCCTCCTCATCTGCCAGGAGAATCGGGAGTCCTCCCCAGAGGACGCGAAAGATGGAAGCCCCGTGTCTCCTGTCCCCAGAGCAAAGCTCATCCCCCAAAAGCAGAAGCGACCCAGCTCATCTAGTGTGAGTGGACAGACAGGGCCTGCAACCACAGGGAGGCCACCTCACCAGAAGAGGAACCCGATCCTGGGGTGCAGTGTGCCAGGTGACACATGTCCTACAACTCCGCCTGTTAGTGTCACTGGGCGAGGGGCGACCCAGGAGCTGGGCCTCTGAGGATGTTTCCAGAAGAGACTGGAATCTGGATCACAGACTGAGAGAACCACATCCTGTGTCCCTGCAGGGGTCCTGGGACTCGCCCTGGGGCTCAGGCCTTCAGGCTTGGGGGGACCAGCAGCGGCTCCCGGCCTCCGGCTGGTGAGAGACCGTGGCCTCCTCAGCCCCATAAGCTCATAAGCACACCTCTGAGGACCAGGCTCTTTATGTACATGAACATGCATCACAGGTAGCACAGGCCAGTGTGATGATCTAAGTACATGACCACTGTGTAGGAGTAGGTGATGACCAAAGGGTACATCATAGCACGTGATCTACGGTAGATCGGTGATGATCAATATAGGATTATGGTCATAGGTGACACATCGTGGGTGTGCACTGTGCTGGGAGACTGACTGCACTAACGTCCTGTTTGCAGATTATTCTCATCATAATGTATGACTGGAGTACACAGAATTTTCTGGTTGGTTCTCTTTCCCTGGAAAACCCTAACTAGTACAGAGTCCGTTTGTACAGAATATCCAAAACAGGCAACTTCACGGGGACAGAAAGTGCCGTGGTGGTTTCCAGGGCGTAGGGGAGGGAAAATGGGAAGTCTCTGCTCCATGGGTAAAGGATCTCCACCTGGAGTGATCCAGAGCCAGGTTGTGGTGACGTTGCCCAATCATGAGGGTGACAAATGGCACGCTGATCTGCAGACTAACGAGCGTGGATCTGTGATGTGAGGATGTGTTTCAGGCAGACACACACACGGACAGGTCACCAAAACAGACAGCGAGGGAGAGCCCACCTGAACCTCAGGCCATCGAAGGCTGCCCCCCAGAGTGGCCCCTGGAACGTGGGAAGTGGCCGCATCACTGATCTGATGAGCGTTGATGACTGCACGGTACCAAGAACTCCAGAGCCAGGAATGTAACACCTCAGTCAGAGACGGGCCACACAGGGCCACCAGCTGCACGTCCCCAGCCACGGGGAAATGCCATCTCCACCACACCCACCAGGACGGCGACCCCCCAAACCCAGAAGATAGGTGTCAGCAGGATGTGGGGGCCCGGGGGGCTGTTCACTGCTGAGACAACTGCCCTGGGTCCCCCCCGCCCCGCAGTCTCACCGCTGGGTCTCTGAGCCACTAGCAAAGCGCCGCCTGCGTACCAAGGGACCTTAGTCAGCCCTCAGAGGAAGGAAACTCCCACAGGAGCTGCAACAGGGCACTTCCCTGAGGTGACTGCGTGGTCAGAGTCACAGAGGCAGCCGGGAACGGCGGCCAGGGTGGGGAGGGACGGGGAGAGTCGTTCAGTTTTACAAGACGACAACATCGCCACGCCACCTAACACCACCAACTGCACAACGCCAAGGAATCCAGACGGCAAATTTGTCATCGTTTTTAAAATCATGATAAAAAGTAAAAACAAAACAAAAGAAATAACATTCCCTCTGAGGGAAACACTCGGAGCACGGCTGGTGTGTCCTCTGCCTGCCCAGCCGTGCTGCCGAGTCACGTCCTCCGCGGACCCAGGGCCCCCAGCACAGCCCGGCACCTGCTCACGCTCAGCAGGTCAACTCCACAGCAACCACGTCAGGCGGGTGCAGACAGGTCGAGGCAAGGCCATGGGACCTGTCCCAGATCACCAAGCCCGCAGCTGGTGAGGGAAGGCGTGGACTGGACTCCTGGGCTCGGCTGTGAGCTTCTTCCACCACCTGCCTCCAGAGTCAACAGGAATCGCAAGTTCAACAGGGATTTGCAACAGCGGTGCTCACTCTGGACTGGGGGCTTAACTTTCTTGTATTTTGCTATTCCAATTAAAGTTGGGTCCTTTTTCTAAAGTGACACACAGGTAAAACTTAGATAATAGTTTTCCAAGGGTTTCAAATGGCTTGCTACTCTCTGGCTGCTTGTTTTCAGGATCTCCTCATCTCAGAACCGACTGCGGAGCTCTTTTTAAATGTATGTCCCCTGGGAGTCTGGTTGTCAGTCCAGGGCCACCCCCAGGGATGCGCTGGGACACAGAGGACTCTGGGTTGGAGGCGCCCACACAAAGAGATTGTGGGCTGCTGCCTCCCAGGTCTCTGACTGAGGACGCCTCCGGCTCCTGTCCCCTCCGCCAGCTGCCCACTGAGCCTGGCCACTGGAGTGTTCCACCACAATCTAACTAAAGGACCACTCTGGGTCCACACCTTGTCTCCTCTGGGTCACCGGAACAGAAGCCCGAGTGTCACCCTGACCAGGGCAGGCTGATTCTCCCTCTGGGCCTCTTCTGTCCACCACCCCCACCGGAGCCCTGGTCCCAGCTCCCAGCCTGTCCTCCATCCTGCGGGCCTGCCCACATCCCTGCCCTGCCCACAGCGCCTTGATGGCGGAGCTGGAGAACCACAGCGTCCGACAGGCAGCCTCGTGTGGCCGTTCACACTTCAGTTCACTAAAGGGAAATCAAGTCAAGTGTTCCGCCCCTTGGTCACACGAGGCCCGTTTTCATGCTCAATGCCACAGGCATGGAGTGGCCCCATACCAGAGAGTGCAAACAGAGCACATGTCCATCCGCCAGAAGTCCTAGTGAACAGAGACGTCCTAGAACTTGTCAGCCCTTGGGGTCTGGACCCGGCCACTAGCCAGCGCCTCTGGTCTTGAGCCACAGGGAACCACCCCAAACTCCAGCCCCGCCTCCAGGCCTCTCACAGACAGCCACCTTCCCTGACCACTTCAGGGCCCCAAGCCTCAGGTCCCAGCTCAGTGTCACCGCCCCCTCCGTCAGGAGAACGGCCCAAGCTTCTGCTCATCACGCGGTAAAGCTGGGAGCTGCGGCAGCCTGGGTGCTCACCCCCCGCCCGCACGGTGGCTTTTAAGTGGAGGCGCTTCCCAGAGGGCACCTGGGGGTCTGCAGAATTCACTGGATGCTCCTGGATCTGCTGAGTAGAGGCCAGGGATGGTACCAAGCCCAGGGACGCCAAAACGTCCTGCAATGCCGGGACGGTTCCCACGACAGAGAAGGATCTGGCCCCAAATGACAGGTATGTTGAGGTCAGGCATCCTGAACTCACGGCTCTGTAAGGCAGGACCCTCGTCTCCAGCCACCACCCAGTCAGGCCCACGGGAGATCCCACCGAAAACTGAACACGTGAGCTTAGCTATCCCGTAGGTTTCCTCACCAGAATTCTAGCTCTCTGACTGGGCTGTTCTCCAAATCACTGGTCGTCAGTCAGATGAGTAACACCCCATACGGAGGTCCTGATCTCTGGAACGTGGCCTAATGGCCAAAGGGACTGTGGGCCCATTTATTTAGGGATCTTGAGAGGATCCTGGATTGTCCTGGTGGCCTTCAATGCCACCAGAGATCTCCTTTTTGGAGAGAGGTAAGGAGAGAGGTAAGGAGAGACGGTAGGCACACACAGAGGAGTAGGTCAGGTAAAGGTGGCCCCACAAAGGCCCACAGCCACCAAGAGCTGGAAAAGGCAAGGAGTGGGTCCCCCACCCCCCAGTGCCTCCGAAGCGGTCGGACGGACCCTGCCACACGTTGGTTTCAGCCCAGAAAACCTGCGCGTGGACGTCTGGCCTCGAGAGCTGCAAGAGGATCAACTTCTGAAGTTTAAGCCAACGTGTTTGGGAGAATTTGTTAGTCACTATAGGAAACTGACGGAGTCTATTCTATTCTGGGGTTATTGGATCTAAATCAGAGAACTGAATGTAAAAAAAAAAAAAAAAAAGGTTTTGAAAGGAACGGTATTGGGCATAGAGGTGTAGCTCAGTGGCAGAGCACCCGCCTGGCATGCGTAGGGCCCTGGGTTCAACGCCCAGTGCTCCCAAAATTAAATGATAATAAAGATGATGATGAAGAATGGCATTTGGATACCAGGGCCCCTGCCTCTAGGCTGTGAATATTTCTAGATGCAGCAGGTGCTTGACTGTGAGCGGCCATGTTCATGGGTCATTTCCCTGGTCCTACTGCCTGGGACAGGCAGGCGTGGGACCTGACCCAGGACAAGTCTGGCCAGAGCTGAGCAGGGATTGGAAGAAAAGTCAAGCCCTCCCCTGGTACAGCCTCCTGCCACGGCTTCCCTCCACTGCCCCCTCCACTGCCTGGTGGCCACAGTGCTGTTTCCCTGACCTGCCACAGCCTCGGGCCTTTGCCCTCTCCTCCCTTCTCTTGCTCCAGAGTCCCCAACACTGACTGCTCCCTTCATCCAGGTCTCAGCTCAGGGGCCACCTCCTCAGAACTTTCCCTGTGGATCTCCTCCCGACCTCTCACATCCTATAATGACCTCCTTAATCTCTTTGTTCAGACTGACCGTTCCATGTCAGCATCACACCCGTCCCAGACTGCAGGCTCTGGGGGTCAGGGATGGTCTCATCTGTCCACGGCATGTCCCCTGGCACACAGTGGGTTCAGGCATATTTGGAATGGATGGAGGGATGGTGGTAGATGCCTGGCCGGGCGGATGGATGAATCTGCGGCTTTGGCGCCTGCTTGCCCAGGGCCCAGTCCCAACATACCTGATCTTGGTTTTCCTAAAGGCCAACTCCTCTTCATTGCCAAAGTCCAGGGACACGTCCTCGGTATCATCTACCAGGGCCTGGGGACATCAGGGGCAGATGGAGGGCAGGCCCCACTAACCACCACGGTTCCGCACTCCTGGGCTGGTTTCTGCGCGCCTCTTTGGTTCCCCAGCGATTCCTTGGAGACCTGAGGCCTCCTGCTGCCTCCTGCTCACGGGCCCAGCGCAGCCTTAGGCGCTGGGGTTGGTGCCTCCCGGCTCCTCCCGGCCTCCGCCTGCGCTCCCGCCGCCTCCCGCTCGCCATCTCCCTGCCCGCGGTGATCTCTGCGGTCCTACCTGCTTCATCCTCCCGGGAGCCCACAGCCCAGGATCCAGGTCCGCCCGTTGCCACCGAAGGTCTCAGGTGCCCCCGGCTCTGAGCCTCGGGAACGCGCAGGGGCTGGAGGCCCGGGAGCTGGCCGGGAGCTGGCGGGAGAGCTGGACGGGGGAGCTGGCCGCGGGAGCTGGCCGGGGGAGCGCAGTGGCCGGCTGGGGAGGGGCTCGTTCAGGGGCTCGGCGGGGAGGGTCCTGCGGGAGGGGAATGAGCCCCAGCCCTGGAGCGCAGAGGCCAGGGCGGCTGCCAGGGGAGGGGACTGGTCAGGGGGACCCAGGACAGGGATCCTGGGAAGATAGTGGGGGTGGGTCAGGAAGCGCTGGGCACGCTGCAGAAGGGAGGGAATGGACGGATGTTAGAGCCTGGCAGCCGCGTTCTGGGGCTCAGAGGATCCGCCTTAGGAAACGCATTCCCAGGCCTGGCCCTGTCCCCACGGATGGCGGCCCCGGAATCTGCCTGTTCCCAGGGACCCGCTGCAGCCTCGCTCCGCAAAGGCTGTGAGAGCACGGAGCACGCGCATGGCGCCTGGAGCACGCGCATGGCGCCTGGAGCACGCGCATGGCGCCTGGAGCACGCGCATGGCGCCTGGAGCACGCGCATGGCGCCTGGAGCACGCGCATGGCGCCTGGAGCACGCGCATGGCGCCTGGAGCACGCGCATGGCGCCTGGAGCACGCGCATGGCGCCTGGAGCGGGAGGGGGCGGGGAGGGGGGTGCTGGTGGGGGGTGTAGGTTGGGGGTGGGGGTGGGGTGAGGGTGGGGGTGGGGGGTGGGAGGTGCGGGTGGGGGTGTAGGTTGGGGGTGGGGTGAGGGGTGGGGTGGTAGGTTAGGGGTGGGGGTGGGGGTGGGGGGTAGGTTAGGGTGGGGGTGGGGTGGGGACCACCAGACACTTTGAGCACCACTGGCTATTATTAACGAGCATTTCCCAGGAAAGGTTTATCATCTGAGGGTCTTTCCTGGCCCAAGACAGGTCACTCCCTCTCCTGCAAGCCCTCTCCCCCTCCTGCCCTCCCACTGCCCAGAGGCACAGCTGAGGGTCCAGGTGCTGAGGCCACAGCCTGTTGCTCCCTCTGCCTTGGTGCGCAAAGGCAGGTGGGCCCCAGCTACCCCCTGTCCGCTGCTGGCCACCGGTGGGTGGAGTCAGGAGATGCTTTATCTCTGATCCCTGGACTGGACCTGGGGTCTTTCTGCCTCACCTCCACCATGGCCATTCCTTTAGCTGACCTTCAACTGGCCTGAGGGGGTATGGAGGGTGAAGAGTCCTCAGAGGAGGACAGGCCAGCCTCAGGCCCTTCTAAAGGTATTTCCCAAACCCTGTGGCAATTCTGGTAGCTTCCAAATGTACCTCCACCCAGGTGGCACAGAGACCCTGAAGTCAGGCTCTGCGGGTGTTTCCGGAGCTCCTAGGTGTGGGTGGCCACATGAAGACCCAGTGCTCCAACCTGATGCTTCCCACACTGGAGGGTGGACTCGACGGCCGGGGGCTGCCTGGAGTGGGTTCTGGCTCAGGGTCAGGGAGGGGCTGAGGCTTCCCCCAGCTGCCAGGTGGGGCCAGGGCTGCAGATTTGGGCAGCACCCCACCCGGGAGCTGTGAGGATCTAAGCCACTAGGGCCTGGATTTCTAGAAAGTCCTACTGACTCCTGCCCAAAGCTGGCTCTGGGCACACAAGGGTCAGACAGAGGAACCCCGTCTTTCCTGCCCCCGTCCCCCGCAGCCCAGGCAGCAGGGGTAGGTGGAGGTGAGAAGCCGTTGTAGAACATTTAGGGGCTTTTCCTCTGACCCTGAAAATCACCAGCTGCTGGTGTCTGTGGAGTTGGGGTGGGGAGGTGGGAAAACCCCCTTGGAAGCCCCATTTGGGGCCAACTGACATTCTCAGCCACGAGGTTGGGGAGACCTCAGAACAGCCACAGACTTGCCATCCAAAATGCCCCTGCAAACACGGGGTCCCACCACTCGCCCTGCGCCCCCCACTCTCACCTGGCCGAGGGCTGAGGATGCAGACTGTGGGTGGGTACAGAGAACCCACCTCTGATCACAAACTGCCGCAGGGACCTTACCTGCTAGAAGGTGGGGTTCAGACCTTCCTGACTCTCTGGGGGGGGGGGGGGCTTGAGCATCTGCTTCTCCTCAGGCCGGGACACGCGGGGCAGAGCCTTCGGGAAACACTGCCTATGTCCATGCTCCTGTCGGCCCTGAGAGCAGGGGTCAGAGCCTCCAGCCGCAGCCCATCTCTGATCCCCGCCACCGGCCTCCTGCCCCTCCAGGTGTGACCGTCGGAAGTGTGCACGTCCAGCCAGACGTGGCGGGGCACCTGGGGCAGGGGACCTCGTCTCAATCCTTGACATCTCCTCCCCTGGATCTGTGACCTCAGGGGCGTGTGCTTTAGCTGGGAGACCGCCCGCCTGGTGTGCTGGGGTGCCACTCCACCCACCCTGGGGCAGCTGGCCGAATGGCAGACTACTTGGCATAAAGTGTCTCTTCAACTTTGGAGCCATGGCAGAGGGAGGGGGCTGGGTGGACAGGAAGGTGGGGCCTCACCTGCAACTGCTCAAGGCCTGGTGGGGCTTGGCCGGAGACCAGGAGCTTCTCCTCAGAGTCCGGCTGAGTTCCACTTTGCTCACACTGAGCAGCCCTCCCCCACTCTGCACCTGCAGCGGTCCTCTGGCCTGTGCGGAGGTGCCAGGAGGACCCAAGACTGTCCTCCTCCATCAGGTGGATGCCTGGTCCCATGTGAGGCCCAGGAGACTGCACAGCAGGATTGTGGCCCGTTCTGGATACTCCTCAGGACACAGTGGCCAGATCCTGCCCACTCTCACAGCCCCAGGCTTGCAGCCTCGGGGCCCTTCCCTTGCTGCTTGCTTGGCACCGATGCTCTCCCACCACCTAGTCAGAGGCTGAAAATGTGGAGGCTTCCAGTGGCCCTCCCCGACCCCTCTCCAAGGTGTCCACCACCATCAGAGCTCTCTCTACCCCAAGTTCTTGAGAGACCTTTCACATCGTTCTTATCTCTTTCATTTTCCTCCTGCACTTAGTCATCCTCATCCTCTTTCCCTCAGATACCAGCTCGGAGACGGAGGAGTTTGTGCAAAGCGTACCAGGTTGACGGAGCTGGGCTCTTTTGCTAAGATGGCAGCCCTAGCTGGGGACAAATGCAGAGCCAGGGCCAGCTGCCAGGCAGATCTGAGGGGCCGGCGGGATCCTAGGGCCTGCCACCTTGGGGACACGGGGCTCAGGCAGGGAGCGGCTGTGGCCCTGGCTGGCAGGGCTGGGGCGCTGCCTGCCTCCTGCCTGGTGCAGCTCAGGGCAGCCGTCCCACCGTGCGCAGGACTTCACCCTCAGTGCCGCCCGCACCTGGGCATAAAACCTCCAAGTGACTTGGAGCCCAGCAGGGTCAGCACACAGTGCATCTGCCCCGTGACTGCTTGGCCTCCCGCCGTGTCCCAGTGGCCCAAGGCCCCCTCAGGGCAGTGTGCGGCCCAACCGTGGATCCTGCAGAGTGGGCGCACGCCCAGTGTCATGGCTGCAGCTGCCCCTTGTCCCTCCCTGCCATCCTCACTGCCCCTGGCCAGTCCTCCCCTCTGGAGCCCCGTGCAGCTTCCTCCGGTGGACGCTCCCCCAGAGAGGGGGACTCCAGCCAGGGACAAACCAGGCAGCCAGCTTTGATGAAGCCTCCTGGCCTCCCAAGCAAACTGCCCTCACCAGGGCGGTGAGGAGGTGGCCAACAGCCCAGAGACGGCCTCTCCTACTCAAGGGCCAGGACAGGGCCAAGGCAGGTCAACAGGGCCAGCCACAGGCAGCGGGAGAGTGGGCAGTGGCGGGGACCCAACAGCAGGGGCGTCTTGGACCTCTGGCAGTCCCTCCAGCAGTCTCTCCAGCAGTCCCTCCACAGTCACATGCTGGGAGGAGCCTAAGCTGGTGGCCCCTCACTCAATAGCTGGAGGTCCAGTCGGGTTGCTCCATCACCACGGCCTGCAGGTCCAGACTCTGGGATCTAGGTCACAGCCTGCAGGTCCAGACTCTGGGATCTAGGTCACAGCCTGCAGGTCCAGACTCTGGGATCTAGGTCACAGTCTGCAGGTCCAGACTCTGGGATCTAGGTCACAGCCTGCAGGTCCAGACTCTGGGACCTGGGTCACAGCCTCCAGGTCCAGACTCTGGGATCTGGGTCACAGCCTGCAGGTCCAGACTCTGGGATCTGGGTCACAGCCTGCAGGTCCAGACTCTGGGACCTGGGTCACAGCCTGCAGGTCCAGACTCTGGGATCTAGGTCACAGCCTCCAGGTCCAGACTCTGGGATCTAGGTCACAGCCTGCAGGTCCAGACTCTGGGATCCACGTCACAGCCTGCAGGTCCAGACTCTGGGATCTAGGTCACAGCCTGTAGGTCCAGACTCTGGGATCTAGGTCACAGCCTGCAGGTCCAGACTCTGGGACCTGGGTCACAGCCTCCAGGTCCAGACTCTGGGATCTAGGTCACAGCCTGCAGGTCCAGACTCTGGGATCTAGGTCACAGCCTGCAGGTCCAGACTCTGGGATCTAGGTCACAGCCTGCAGGTCCAGACTCTGGGACCTGGGTCACAGCCTGCAGGTCCAGACTCTGGGATCTAGGTCACAGCCTGCAGGTCCAGACTCTGGGACCTGGGTCGCGGTCTGGCAGGTCCAGACTCTGGGATCTCTGTCGTGGTCTGGCAGGTCCAGACTCTGGGATCTCTGTCGCGGCCTGCAGGTGTGGGTCCTTTCTAGCTCCTTCCATGGCCTCTGATTCTTGTCTTCCTATGGGTTTGGTGGCCTTTCTCCTCCCCATTTCCCGTTAGAGAAGTGTCCCTAGAGCAGGTGCTCCTTCTGCCCAGCATGCCCTGGGCGTCGCACAAGGGGTGAGGGAATGAAGAGACCGAGGACCCCAGGGAAGGTGTCCGCTAGGATGTGGACACCACAGACACGCGCACACCCCTGTCACAGCCCAGGCCTGGGGCTCCCCCCACACTCTCCAGCGCCCTGCTCTGCACGTCAAGGACACACGAAGCCGCGAGGCTCAGAGCCCCCAGGAGGACACCCAGGACCCAGCCCTCCTCAGCTGGACTCAGGAGGGCTGCAGGACAGGGCTGCTCCAGCCCAAGCCGCAGGGCTGTGTGGTGCCTTGGAGGAGGAGCCCAGGCGAGGCCTGGCTGTCTGCCCTGGAAGGTCCGCGGCCAGCAGCCAGGGAGCCACTGCTTACGGGAAATGCTCCGCTGAGGAGAAAGCGCTCAGGCGCCCGGTGCTGGCCTCTGTCCAGGCTGGTGAGGAAGCCTGCTGTGCTCTGTGGCCACCCTCAACTCCTCCCCCAGGCAGCAGGCTGGCTCTGCAGGACTGCCCAGGGGCAAGCACAGGTTCCCGAAAACCCAGACCCAGCCAAGCACAGTCATCCCTGGAGCGGTTCAGAGCGTCTGGAGCGCAGCCAGCTCCGCCCAGCCTGTTTGGGTTTGCAGCTGGCTCTGCCTCTGGGCTGGGAGATCTTGGGCTAGTTACCCAACCTCTCTGAGCCTCTGTTCCCTTGTGTGTGAGATGAGAAATGGGCCCTACCTCTGGGCTGTCGGATGGATGAAGGAGTTCATGTTTGGCCACGTGCTCAGAACGTGTCTGCTGAGACAGTGACCACGTCCGTCGGCCTCCAGGGCCGTCTCGGTGGGAAGGCCAGGGGACCGGATGGTGTGGACACCAGGCTTGGAGAGTTCTGGAAGCAGGTGGGCACGGCCAGCCAGCCAGCCAGCGGGCCTCAGGTCTGCCTCCTGTCACGGCCCACACAGGCTGGGGTGCGGGGTCCCTGCCCAAAGTGACTTAGCCAAGTGCCAGCCCAAAGGTCAGCTCTGGTCTCCAGACACGGCTGGGTCAGACCCAGAGAGTCTGAAGGCACCAGCAGAAGACAAGGGCAACAGGGAGTCACGGACTTGGCCCCGGATTCAAAGTCAGGGGTCTCGGGTGTTGAGCTCCACTTGGGTGGAGGGCTGGAAGCAGAGCCTGCCCCCCGCCCCCGGCAGCCCCCCATCCCCCACCGCCCCGTGACGGACAGCACCCCGAAGAGGAGAAGCAGACTGACCCAGTGTCTCGGGAGGGTGCCCCAGAAGCAGTCGGGGAGACAGGGACGGGAGCAGGGGCACGTGCAGGCTGTGACGCGGGGCCACGGCTTCTGAGGTCTCTGTTTCCTGGGCCACTGTGACTAGTGCCACCAATCAAGTGGCTGAAAACACAGAAACGGACCGTCTCAGGGCCTGGAGTCCGGGAGTCCGAGGTCAAGGTGGACAGGGCAGCGCTCCCGCAGCCTGTCCCAGGCCTCCTCCCGGCCCCCGGAGTCCCCCGGCTCACGGCAGCGTGATGCCCACCTTCACATGGCCTCGTCACTGTGTTCAGATCTGACCCCGACGGAGGGCGGCCAGCCTGCCCCTGCACGGCCTCACCTCAGCTGACCAATACCTTGACAGCTCCAGGTCTCAACAGGGTCACGTCGGAAGGGACCGGAGGTCAGGGCTTCGGCGTCTGAAGCAGGTGCAGGATCTGGCACCATCCAGGGACCTGGGCTCCCCCCACAGGGCCCAGCCGTCCCGTCAGCCAGGGCCACCGCAGCAGGGACGTGGATCCGCAGGCCCTCCCCGCCCTGGGCACACGCAGGCAGAAGGGGCCCTGCCTCCTGAGGGTTGGTCTTGGGCCGAGAGGAGCCGCGGCTGCTGGGTGAGGTCCGGCCCACCTGTGCACAGGAAGACGGCCAAGAGACCCGGGCCCGCCTACAGCCGCCAGGGACACTCAGGGGGGCCTTGCCCACGTCAGCTACCCACTTGCTCCGCAGGGTGGCCCCGAACGAGTCACCAGCGCCTGGCGGCCGCCTTTCTCTCCTTCAGACCACGGTGGCTGGCCCAGGAGCCGCTAGGAGAAGAGGGGACACGGCCCCTGCTCCAGTTTGAATGGCCCCCAAAGGCCCCAAGTTCCATGTGAGGGGCCCGGGAGGTGGTCAGGACTGGAGGAGGTCACGGGGTGGGGTCCCCAGGGTGGCATGGATGGCATTTTAGGAAGAGAGACCCAAGGCAGCACCCTGGCTCTGCCCTGCCGAGGGGCACCGTGTGCCACGTTACGATGTGGCGAGAGGGCTGTCACCAGAGGCTGAACGGAGACGCTCCGGTGCTCCTGGACTTCCCGACCTCCAGAACCAGGAACCAGATTTCAGTTCTTTATAAAGTCTCTGGTCTCGAGTATTTTGTTCTAGCCACAGAAGACAGACTACGACAGCTCACCCACCTGGACGCAGGGCCCCGGGCCCAGCTGCAGCCCAGGACTGTCGGCAGGTGGTGGAGGCAGAGCCTGGAGGCTGGCCAGCCTCCACTGCTTTACAGAGGGATCAGGGACCCCCCAAAAGGAAAAGGACCCCCAACTCAGGTACCCTTCACCGTTGTTCTCTGAGACACTCAAGCATAACTCATGAAGTGGGGCGTCCGAGTGCAGCCACAGGTCCCCCCAAATAAAGCTAATGGGGGGAATAGGGTCAAGGGGTGGGAGGTGAGACTCGGCCCTGAAACCTGGGTCAAGGGGAGCCAGGCTCCGGCACAGTGTGCAGTGGCGCCCACACAGGTCCCTGCTCCAGCCCCTGGCATCTGTGTGACCCCTGCCCAGCACCATCGATGGTGGCCGCCGTGGAACGTCCTGGTCCCTGGCTCTGCCGCGGCACAGTCTGACCCTCAACTCTAAACCTACCAGCAGTTCAGGGTGACCGAGGCCAGCGGAAGAGAGGAATGGACCGCAGCTGATGCGCGGAGGAATGACCCACCCGTGTCTCCAGGCCCACTGGTGGCAGGCCACCACCACGCCACCCACACAGCGGTCGAGAGCCGAGTCTCCCGGGGTCCACAACCCGGGCTCAAAGCTGGGCTCGGCTGCCGCTCTGAGCAGCTGTGCAGCGAGGGACCTCCCGTTTCCTAAGGGTGGACATGTGTCTTGGCCACGTGACGTCCCTCCCTGGGTGACGCTCAGTTTGCGGGGGGATGGTTCTCTGTTGGAGAGACACTGGCCTCTGTCTGCCACACCCAGGAAGTGGAGGGAGAGATGTGGGGGACACAGGCCTGCTCTCTTGCAGGGCCCACAAGGACCTCAGTGGCCATCAGAGGGAGCCTGGTCACAGGACCACAGCCCGGAGCAGGGAGGCTGGGAAACGCGGTCCAGTCCTGTCTCGAGCGCCACCTTTAAATGCTCATTTGTAACCATCACGATGGTTCGTGTTGGTGAGCTGCGCTGCGATGGCTCAGTGGGTGTCCACGGCCAGCGCGGCCAGCACTTCTGTCCCTCGAGGCCCCTTCGTTTCTTCATGCCGGGAAACTGGGGACTGCTCTCCAGGTATCTTGAAGTGTAGAATAGGCCACTGCGAACGGTGAGCATCCAGCCCCCTCTGCCCCTCATCCCCGCCCAGCTTCCTGGCCGCTAGTGACCACAGTCCGCTTTCCACTTTCTACAGGTGAGTGAGAGCATGGGGTCCTTGTCCTTCTGTTCCTGGTCACTTAACGTCGTGCCCTCCAGTTCCGTCCGTGCTGCGCTCACGGCAGGCTCCCTCTTGTCTCTGTTCTAGTCGGTCACACAGGACAGCAGGATGCACTTGGTAGGCCACCGTCTGTGGACTGAGATGCCCCCTGCTCCCTCTTCTTGCTCAGGGTGGCTTTGGCTCTTCTGGTCTCTTGTGTCTCCAAATAATTTTCATGACGGCCTTTTCTGTTTCTACGAAGAACGTCATTCGATCTTAAGAGGAGTCGCATTCAGTCTGCACGGTGCTTTTGGGACGTGGCCTTTTTGACGATGTTGATCCTGCCTGTCCCGGAGCACGGGGACCCCCGAGGCTGCCTTCCGTCCCTTTCTTTCCTGTTCTGCAGTTTTCATCGTAGAGGTCCTTCACCTCCTTTGTTACATTGATTCCCAGGTGGTTTTTTGCTTTTTGGTTTTTGTTTTGGTTGGTTTGTTTGTTTGTTTTTTAGGCTATTGTGAACGGAGTTTTCCTGATTTCTCTTTCAGTGGATTCATTGCTGATGTAGAGGAACGTGGTTTTTTATGGTGTTGGTTTTATGTCCTGCTACTTTGCTGAATTCAGTGATTAGTTCTAGAGGTTTTCTGGTGGAGGCCTGCATCTTTGTCCTGGCTGCACTATATTCCACGGGGTGCACACACCACACTTCCCACCCACTCACTGAGGGACAGCTCGGTGGCTTCTGTATCTTGGCTCTACTGTCCCATTTAAACACAGATGGCAGTGGCTACCTATCAGCGTCTTCCACAAGGCAAGTTCATGTCTCTGGGGTTCTCTCCTTTAATGGGAGTGAAACCTGTCCTTATCAAGTGCTACCACAGAGCCTGGCAGGTGGCAGGCCCTTGATAAGTGGGGTCCCTGGATCTCTATAGCCACCCTCGAGGCTTTGGGGTCTGCTGGGGGAAGTGACCTGGATAGGGCTGCACCTCCTGGCAGCCAACACACAGGCTCCGAGGACATGGAGCTTTGGGACATTGACCGCAGTGTGACCACACGTGGACTCCACGTGGGAACCCCAGGCTCCCGCACCTACCCAACCCTCAGAGTCCGGGTCACCTGTCTTCACGGTCAGGGAGATAGCGGAGGCCGGGCCACGGACAGTCGTGAGCTCACCTCCGGCCTCCCGGAGCCCTGGACCAGACGGTCCCCTGGCCCAGGGCCGGATGCCACAGAGGCCACCTGAGGACTGGAGCCGTGTTTCTCAGAATCACCTCGAAGGCGTGGACGCGATTCACGATCCAGCTCAGTCCACTTCTGGAAAACCCCAACCACACAGCGGAGACCCGAGGAAGGCCCCGCCCGGAACCTGGCAGGTCCAGGCCCGGCCACTTCTGCCCAAGAGATTGTCCAGCCCCGCCCTCCACCACAGCCAGACAAGGCTCCTCCAGCTGCTCGGGGACTTCCGCTCGCGGGAGCCGGCAGTCACAGGTAGGTTGGCGGAGCCTGATTCCAGCCCAGAGAGGGGAAGGCACCGGCCTGAGGCTGCCCAGCTGGGTGACGTGGACCCTCCACCCACTCCGGCCCTCCCCTGTGGCCCACCCTCAGGCCACACACAAAGTGACATGTCCAACAGGAACCCTGTGCAGTGGCTGGCTTCCGCAGCAGCGCCACCCAACCCCCAGCACGTAGCACCGGGACGCCTTCCTCTTGGCTCCGGCCATGCTGCCATATTGGTGGCTGTCCTGGGGACTCTCCATGCTTGCTCTGGCTGGGGGACAATGCCTGGCAGGCCTGTCACATGCCCTGACATAGTGGCACACAGTGGACTCTTTCAGGTCCTTCTGGAAGCCCCACTGTCGCTTCCCGGTGGCCCTGGGGGGCACCAGTCGGACTTCCCGCTCCTCCCCTTCCCCGGTCCGCAGACCCCGAGGCGCTTCTCTGTCCTGCAGAAGCCGCCAGGTCCAGCAGCAGAGGACAAGGCCCAGCCGTGTCCCCCAGCCGATGGCTCTCAGGGGCTGCGTCCACGTGCCCGATCCCGTCACCCTGGGGTGGGCAGGCGACTCGGATGCTGCTCTCCCGGGACCCCAGAGGGATGGAGCTGCCCAGGGAGGAGGCCTGCCCAAGGAGGTCCCCAGTTGGCTGCCGCCCTCCCCTGTCCCTTGCCGGTGCTCCCCATGGTCCCTCCACACGCTGCTCACACCACGATGCCCCTCAGGCCGTCCCTGTGTGCCCCTGCTCCAGGGCCTGGGAATGCCACCGTCGGGGAAAACGTTTGCAGAGGTGACTACGGATCTAAGACGGGACGTCGGGACTCGGGCAGCTGAGCAGGAGGGAACCATGAGGGGCAGGAGGAGAGCCCCAGGAACACAGAGGGGCAGAGGACAGGGACGGTGACGAAGCCACAGCCAGTGAGTGCCCGGGCTCCGGGCAGCCACAGGATCTGGGGGAGAAGCACCGGCAGGCTCCCCTGGGGCCCCCGGAGCCGGCCCTCGACCCTGGATCTGGGACCTGCAGCCTGCAGCCTGGGGGAGGGAGCTCGGGGTCTGAGCCCCGCGGGGTGCCGCAGCCCCAGGACAGGAGCCCTGACCCCGTCCAGCCAGCGGGGTGCAGCAGCCCCAGGACAGGAGCCCTGACCCCGTCCAGCCAGCGGGGTGCAGCAGCCCCAGGACAGGAGCCCTGACCCCGGTGTCCAGCCAGTGAGGTACAGCAGCCCCAGGCCGCGTCCCGTCACCCTGGCCGCCCGCAGCCAGAATCCTGGGGGTCACTTTGGCCACTTTGCTCTTGACCTCTGCCCTTTCTCGCTCCCTACCCTGCCCCTCGGTCCCCCTGGCCCAGGCTGCCCGTGAGCCCAGTCCCTCTGCACAGCCCTCCGCAGGGCTCCTAGGACGCCTCCTCACGCTGTGACATTCCATCAGCTGCTCCGGGGCCTCTCCGTGCTCACAGTGGTCATGGGACTGAGCCGGGAGACACAGCGGTGCCACGTTGGGGCTGTCACTTTCTTTCTGGTGGGATGAGCTGCGACATCAAGAGCAGAAGCAGCCATTTTGAGTCACTGAGGTGGAAACCAGGGATGACGCCAAGGAAGCTAGGGGAGAGGGCCCTGGCCCTGGGCCCTGTCTCTCCAGGGTGGACTGCTACAGGAGAGGGCAGTGCTCCTCTGTCCACCTTGACCTTGACCTTGACCCCCGTTGATCTCACGCCTGGCTTCCTGCTGAAATGGCCAAGGGCCTGAGCTCAGGGGTCTGACTTAGGGGGTGGCTCTGGGACCCAGGCACCACCCAGGCTCCCGAGGCGCGAAGCTAGGTGTGCCAGGCGGGGAGAGGGGCACGCGGAGGTTCCCACAGAGCTGAGTCCCAAAGCCGCCAGGTGGACCTCCAACCCACCGGAGGTATACAGGTGGCGCTGCTTTTCCGGGGCTCGAGAGAGGAACCCCTGGTGAGTGGCGGGGCTGGGACTTGAGCCAGGTGGGTCCGACCCCCAAACCTGCGTTTTCCTTGGAACCACGCTGCCCGGTCACTGAGGCGCTGGACAAGAACGGTCACTCAGGAGCCTCCGGGGCTGGTGAGGCCGTCAGCCACAGGGCCTCCGTTCGCGGCTCTGGGAAGCCACGCGGAGCTGCTGCCGTGGACGGTCATTGGGCAGCTTCTCAGGGACACCCTCGCACAGTGCGATCCAGCCACCGCGCTGGGGGTGGGTCGCTCCGGTGTCCCCTTGCCTGGCGGAGGGACCCCTCACGGCCGGTGAAACCCCCTTTCTGGAAATGTCTGGGAGGGCTTTCCAGGGGAGCCAGGCCTGTGAGTCAGCGGGCGGCAGGGAGGCCAGAGGAGCAGGAAGGTGGGAGAGAGGAGAATCCTGTGCCCGCCCCCTGAGTGGGTCACCCTCTTCTCCTCCTGGACCCAGGTTCTGATACCTAACTGGACGTCGAGACGGTTCATGGAGACACAATTCCTGGATGACACAGCTCCCCCCCCAGAGGGTCCGACCCAAAGCAGAACCGCCCGCCCCCCACCGAGAGTCTGGACCGTCCCCACTGGTC
>NC_135539.1:901629-982398 GCF_045843805.1 Urocitellus parryii | reverse complement strand
TGCTGTCAGTTGACCGTCACCCTGGACGCCACCTGGAGCCACAGGCTTGAGCCCCGGGCTTTCTGTCCGAGCCTCGAGCCTCGGTTTCTTGTTCTGCAAAATGGGGACAACATCCCACCTCAGGGGGTCACAGTGAAGGTCAGGAGAAGTGACCCAGGACAGCTGCTGGCACAGAGCCTGGTCATGCCCCCCGCAGGCTGGGGCTGTTGGTGGGACCGTGGCCCTGGGGAATGGTTCCCAGGAGGCCCCCCAGGTCTTAGTACCAGAGGAGAAGGGAGGGATTCGCCTGCCGTGGGCATGGTCCCCCTCCTCGCCACGCAGCCTGGGGTACAGTGTCCCCGCTGGCCTGCTCTCTGAAGGCCGGGGTGTGCAGGGGCCACACGTGCGTGGGTGGACGTGCGGAAGTCCAGGGCTGCAGAGCACCTCTGATCCCCACCGGGTCTGGCTGGGGTCAGGGCAGGTGGCCGTGGGCTGCTCTGGGCTCTTCAGTCAGAGACTGAGGGGCTTTGCTGCTTACTCCGTGACCTCAGCCCGAGGGGCTGCTCCATGAGGGCCCCCGGGATGGTGGTGGGGATTCTAGGGATGAAGATGTATAAAGCTTGGAAACTTCTGGAAGGTGTTAGCAGCTGTTATTATCAACTCATGGTCTTGACGTTCACTTTGACATAGTCATCTGTCTGCTTTGGAGCATTGCAGATTTTTATCTTGCTATTTTTTCTTGTCATTGGGTTTATTTAATTCAAAGAAATGATGATGCCCGGTGGCATTGGTGCCCTCCTGTAATCTAGGACTCAGGAGGCTGATGCAGGAGGACCACAAGTTAAAGGCCAGCCTCAGCAATTTAGCAAGAATCTGACTCAAAAATCTCAAAATATAAGAACTGGAGACGTAGCTCAGTGTTAGGGCATCCCTGGGTTCAATTCCCAGTGGGGAGGGAGGGAGGGAGGGAGGGAGGGAGGGAGAGAGAGAGAGAGAGAGAGAGAGAGAGAGAGAGAGAGAGAGAGAAAGAAGGAGGAGGAGGAGGAGGGGGAGGAGGGGGAGGGGAGGAGGAGGGAGAGGGGAGGGGGAGGAGGAGGAGGAGGGGAAGGAGGAGGAGGAGGAGGAGGGGAAGGAGGAGGAGGAGGAGGACGGGGAGGAGGAGGGAGAGAAAGAGGACAGGGAGGAGGACAGGGAGGAGGAGGGGGAGGAGGACGGGGAGGAGGAGGATGGGGAGGAGGACAGAGAGGAGGAGGACGGGGAGGAGAGGATGGGGAGGAGGAGGATGGGGAGGAGGACAGAGAGGAGGAGGACGGGGAGGAGAGGATGGGGAGGAGGAGGGAGGAGGAGGATGGGGAGGAGGAGGATGGGGAGGAGGAGGATGGGGAGGAGGACAGGGAGGAGGAGGACAGGGAGGAGGAGGACGGGGAGGAGGACAGGGAGGAGGAGGGGGAGGAGGATGGGGAGGAGGAGGACGGGGAGGAGGAGGATGGGGAGGAGGACAGAGAGGAGGAGGACAGAGAGGAGGAGGACGGGGAGGAGAGGATGGGGAGGAGGAGGGAGGAGGAGGATGGGGAGGAGGAGGATGGGGAGGAGGAGGATGGGGAGGAGGACAGGGAGGAGGACAGGGAGGAGGAGGACAGGGAGGAAGAGGACTGGGAGGAGGAGGATGGGGAGGAGGACAGGGAGGAGGAGGGAGGAGGAGGAGGGAGGATCGGCAGCCTTCAGCAGGACCAGGACCGGCAGGACTCCCTAAGGGAGTGTCCAAGCCTCGTGCAGGACACAGAACCCCAGCTCCTCCAGCCTGTGGGGGAACAGATGTCATTCAGACCCCTGGAAAGGGCCAGGAGCCCCTGCAGCTGGCCACACGCCCCCTGTGGACCTGCAGGGCCACTCTGGGCAGCCCGGCTGGAGAAGGTGCGCCGCCCCCACTGGGAACGTCGTCTCCGCGCTTCCACACAAGAGCCCTGGAGGGAGATGCCCAGTGTCCACCAGTCGGATAAGGAATGAAGAAGAGGCGTGGAGCCCCGCAGAGCAGGGCCCCGATGACTGCAAGGAAGAGTTGAGCCCGGGGAGGCTCAGGAAATGGCAGGAGTCAAGGCCTCGGAAACACCACCCGCCGCTGCCTCTGGCCAAGGAGTGGAGCAGGGGGACTGAGAGAAACTTCTGGTACTAGGAGTGTCCCACGTCTCCTCCGGATGGTGAATCCCTGGGTGCACACCCAAAATTTACGGAGTGGGCTGGTTGCCATGGCACACACCTGTGATCCCAGTGGCTCAGGAGGCTGAGGCAGGAGGATGGAAGATCAAGGCCAGCCTCAGCAACTTAGGGAGGCCCTGAGCCACTTGGCAAGACCCTGCCTTAAAATAAAACACCAAAAGGGCTGGGATGTGGCTCAGTGGTTAAGCTCCCCTGGGTCCCTCCCCTGGAGATGACCACATGCGGTGGACGCGTCTCACTTTCTGAAATCTGTTTTGCAAAGTGACCAGAGGATCGTGGGAAGAACAGGAGTGACGTGCTTCCGAGAACTCGAAACTCCACCAAAGCGGTTCAGAGAAGCCAGACGCCATCGGTGACGACAGAGGACGACGACAATGACACAGGGAGGAGGAGGACGAGGAGGAGGGGCAGATCCCTTATGAGGAAGGCCCAGGACCGGCAGCTCCGTGGGGGCCAGGGCAGGCGGGGTCTGGCAGGCGGGGTCTCCCCGTCCTGCAGGGGCTGGGGAGTGTCGGTGACGGTGTCTGGGTGAGGAAACCGGCTGGAACTAGGGCGGTGGTGGCCCTGCCAAGTGCCACGAATCCTACACTTTAAAGTGACGCATTCGGGGCCATCCTGTGTATCTTCCATGATTTTTAAGAGCCCTGATGGAGGCTGGGAGAGGCTGGGTGTCGGGGTGAGAGGCCCTGGCCTCCATCGCAGCAGCTGATGGCAAACCCTGGTGGCACTGGCCACTCGCGCCCGTCTGCCCCGTCCGCAGCGGAACCCCAGGTCCAGAGGCGGCTCCGCGGGGCTGGGCCCCGGGCCCCCGGCTCCCTGAGGAGCCACGGCCACTGTGGCAAGAAGGTTCCTGGAAAGCGTCAGGGCCAGGCCCCCACCCTGGACGCTGGTGACACTTCCCCTGGAGGAGGGGCGGGGACGCGGAGGCCTGAACATCGTGTGCTGGCAGGCTGGGGACGCGGCTGCGATTTCCTGTCCCCCCTCCCGCCCGCCCGCGGGCTGCTGGCTGCCCCTGCCCACAGAGCAGGGGCCGGCTCCCAGGTTGGGGCATCTTGGGGCCATCTGTGCTGAAAGACCGTCCCAGTCCATGAGTGATCAGAGCCTAAGACACAGGACCGAGAGGGACGGTCCCCTCTAGAAGCCGCCGCAGGGGACGGGCTGGTCCCTCTTCCTTCCCCTCCCCCTCCTCCCTCCGTCCCACACATTGATTGAGCACCTGCTGTGTGCCAGCCCCCCAGGCCCTGGAGACAGTGAACCAGAAAAGTCCCCACCTGGCTCTGGGCTCCGGGAGGGACTTTCCCTGGGTACGTGCAGATGAGGGGCACAGGAAGCCCAGACGCTTCCAGGACACTTTCCCTGAGCCGCTCCACGGCTTCACCTGTCCCCACCCAGCGAACCCTCAGACGCCTCGTGAACTGGGTGACGATGTTCCCAAACTGAGGCCCAGAGAGGGCGAGTGACCGGCCCCAGGTCCCACAGCCAGCACGCAGCAGCCTGGCTCCGAGGCTGTGTGTAGAACCAGGCCCGAGCCGTGCTGCCCGCGGTGACGGTGGCCGCCAGGTCAGGGACACTGAGGAGCAGGTTCTCTCCGTGGGCAGGCTCCGCTGGTCTTTGCAGGTCCAGGCAGTGGAGCCGCTGCCCTGGCTCAGGTGACATCAAATCCAAAGCAGAACCTGCCCCAGCACCTTCCCGAGCCTTCCCCACGGTCGGGGACGCCTGCCCGGCCACCTCCCTGGGAGTGGGCGCCCTTCCTCGCGGCCCTCTGGGGCCACTGGTTTCTCTTTCTGTCCCCGGCTCCGTCACCCACAGCTATTCTGGGCCACCGTCCCCTTTCACTTTCTGCTCTGCCTCTTCCTGCCCCGCGGTTCCCGCCACCCCTCCCCCGATGGAGACCTTCTCCCAGCCGCCAGCCCTCTGTCCAGGCCCCTCTGTCCAGCCCCTCTGTCCAGGCCCTCTGTCCAGCCCTCTGTCCAGCCCTCTGTCCAGCCCTCTGTCCAGCCCCTCTGTCCAGCCCCTCTGTCCAGGCCCTCTGTCCAGCCCTCTGTCCAGCCCCTCTGTCCAGCCCTCTGTCCAGGCCCTCTGTCCAGCCCTCTGTCCAGGCCCCTCTGTCCAGGCCCCTCTGTCCAGGCCCTCTGTCCAGGCCCCTCTGTCCAGGCCCCTCTGTCCAGGCCCCTCTGTCCAGGCCCTCTGTCCAGCCCTCTGTCCAGCCCTCTGTCCAGCCCCTCTGTCCAGCCCTCTGTCCAGCCCTCTGTCCAGCCCCTCTGTCCAGCCCTCTGTCCAGCCCCTCTGTCCAGCCCTCTGTCCAGGCCCCTCTGTCCAGGCCCTCTGTCCAGCCCCTCTGTCCAGGCCCTTCTGTCCAGCCCCTCTGTCCAGCCCTCTGTCCAGGCCCTCTGTCCAGGCCCCTCTGTCCAGCCCTCTGTCCAGCCCCTCTGTCCAGGCCCCTCTGTCTAGCCCCTCTGTCCAGGCCCCTCTGTCCAGCCCTCTGTCCAGCCCCTCTGTCCAGCCCTCTGTCCAGCCCCTCTGTCCAGCCCTCTGTCCAGCCCCTCTGTCCAGCCCTCTGTCCAGCCCTCTGTCCAGCCCTCTGTCCAGGCCCTCTGTCCAGCCCCTCTGTCCAGGCCCCTCTGTCCAGCCTCTGTCCAGCCCTCTGTCCAGCCCCTCTGTCCAGCCCTCTGTCCAGCCCTCTGTCCAGCCCTCTGTCCAGCCCTCTGTCCAGCCCCTCTGTCCAGGCCCCTCTGTCCAGCCCTCTGTCCAGCCCTCTGTCCAGCCCCTCTGTCCAGGCCCCTCTGTCCCGGCAGCAGGCCGGCTCCTCTCAGGAGCTGCAGAGGGAACCGCGTCTGCTCTTGGCCACAGCGGCCACCCTCGGGCTGGGGACGTAGCCTCCACTGCTTGACGAGAGAAGTCGCGGTCACCCTGCCAGCGGGGTGGAGGGCCGCGCTGTCGCCCCGACACCATTCCACGCAAGGAAGGCCCGCCCCTGGTGGTGACACTCCAGCGGTGACGGTGGCCTGCTTCTGGCCACTGAGAGGGAAGAGGGTCTCGGGAGGGCCCTTCGAGGGCAGGACCACTGGCCATCCTGGGCCCAGGCTCAGAGGAAACCGGCACCGAGGTGGGCATCTGGGGTGGGCATCCACAGAGATGGAAGGACCCAGGCCCCCAAACAGCCAGCGCAGAATCCCGCCACCTCTGGACGCCCGATGGCCAGGTGTCGCACGTCTCGGTTCTTTAAGCCACTGACATCGGGGTCCTGTGACTTGAACCCGGAGTGACACTCTGGGCGGTTCTGGTCTCTGGGGACCTGGTCTGAGTGGACCAGGTCAGCGCTGGGGGCTCCACGAGGCCGGCGTCCCCAAGGGCAGTCCCCGAGCGCCCACCCTTGGTTTTACACAGGGACCACCCACCCCGCCCTCCACACCACGGACCAGCTCCAGCGACCACCGCCACCCTGGGCCCGGGGACCGTGTTCTGGTGACTCGGGCCTCTCCCCTTTCCACAGGGCAACACCAGCAAGTCCACTGACCTCTGAGCCCTTCATGAAACAGATGTCCAGCCTAACGCTGCTGTCCGCATGGGAGGACAGCCAGTGGACACCATTAAAAACCTCTCCTGGGTTAGGGTAGGGTCAGGGTCAGGGTCAGGGTTAGAGGGTTAGGGTTAGGGTTAGGGTTAGGGTCAGGGTCAGGGTCAGGGTCAGGGTGGTGAAGATTGCATCCTCACGGCTTCATATACATATTCTCCATTGTTCTCCTGACTGTTTGAAACATAATGGTGCCAGCAATAGTAATAACAGCCAGCAATTATGCAGCACCTACTGTGTGCCGGGTGCATCTCATGTGAACCTCCCAGCAGCTCCGGGCCCACACTCTCCTGTGCTGCATCTCCCTGAGTCAAAAGCCTCGTCCCCTCAGGTCCACCCTCTGCTCTGTGCCCCCCGCCGCCCACTCCCCACCTTGTCCCTGCCCTCTGCCCTTCACCCGTGCTGAGTCGTGATCCCGACCTTTCTGTGAATCTGCAGAGCTTCAGGACACCCCAGTGCCCGCTCCTGGCTCTGCCGTGAGCCTGACTCGGGCCGGGCCCGGGGGCCTCCTTCCTGCGGCCTCGGGGGTGCACTGCAGGCGGCTCGCGGTGGACGGAGCTGACCATGACACCAAGGACGAAGGCCGTGCAGAGGAGGGAGTGGGAGAGGAGGAGCCCGAGGGGCAGGACCGGCCCAGGCGCACGTGTCCCTCACAGCTCAGGGTCAGAGTGGACGTGGGGACCCCGTCCAAGGCCCTGCTCGCTGCTCCTCCTGGGCCTGGATGCCAGAGCTGACTCCGTCCCCGGAGGTGAGTGGGAAGGTGCCGCTGGGCCTTGTCTGGTCCTGGTGATGGAGGGTGTCTCCCCACTCACAGCTGGAAGCCGAGGCTCACCACGGTTAAGTGAGGGCCACTCGGCTGGGAAGGAACGGCTCCGATCACAGTAACGTGACCTCAAGGCTAGTCACAAAAGTCTGGTGGCTTTCTTTTCTGTACTAGGAATCAAACCCAGCTACACCCCCCCGTTTTTTATTTTGGGGTCCTCCTAAATTGCCCAGGCTGACCTTAACTTGCGATCCTCCTGCCTCAGCCTCCTGAGTCGCAGAGGGTACAGGTGTGTCCACCTCGCCCAGCAGATGTGTGACTTTTTACAGATGAGGGTTTCTCCAGATCCCAGCCCTGTCATGGGCCACTCCCTCGGGGGAATCAGCCACCACGTTGTGAGGACTCCAGCGGAGGGTGTCCTGGTGCAGAGCGGAGGCCCGCAGCCGACAGCCAGGTGGGTGAGCTGCGCAGAGGCCACCTTCCGGTCAAGCCCCTGCCGACATCCTGACCATGACTCTGGGCCAGAACCTCCTGGCCAGCCGGTCCCAGACCCCTGACAGAAGTGTCCCTTATGTCAGGCAGTTGTGTCACTCCCAACGCTGCACCAGGAGCCCACGACTCAGGGGCAGAAGACAGCACACCCTGGGACCTGCCGGGCTCTGGTACAGAGTCTCGGGGGCTTCGATCAAGGGGTGATCTGGAGCCCAGGTCCCAGCGAAGGGCTTCGGGGGGAACTCACCTCCGAGGTCCCTCTTGGTCTTGGTCAAGCGGACTTCCTGTGGCTGCAGGACGGAGGTCCCAAGTCACCCCTTGTTGGCTGTCGGCTGAGGGCTCCTCTCTGCACCCCTCACCAGGTCGAGGCTGTGCCTTAGATCCCTGACCCCTCTGTGGCACCAGACAGAGAAGACGCCCGTGATGCAGTGGGGCCCGCTGGGTGGTGGCCCTTGGTCCAGGTGGTGAGTGGAGTGCACAACCTGACCCCAGGGGCAAGCTCACCTCCTGTCCGCGGCAGGGGCAGGCCCTGAGGGCACTGTTAGGATCCACCTCCCGTATCCCCGAGTGCTGGGCCATCTGTCACACAGCAGTGACGGACATGCCACAGCGAGCGAGCTTTTCCAACACGGAGGTCCGTGCCCTTGAGTGGAGAGATCTGGAGATTCTTTGATCACTTCTCCCACCCATTTTTTTGTTGTCGTTCTCTCTACTTCCTCCGAATCAGAAGTGGCATTTTGTGGAAGTGACCCCTGACTCTCTGGTCACTCCTGGGTCCCCTCTTTGGGCCTCTCCTGGTGACCTCCTCCACCCGTCTCCGAACTCGTCTCTTCAGTTGGTTTCTGCCGTCGTCTCCCTAGTCGGTCCTCCCTCCTCCCAAGGTTCCTCTTCACAACGCCTCGGTCTTGTTTTGGAGAGGCGGCAGCTTCGATTTCCCCGAGGGTTTTCTTTCTGGTCTTGTGTTTGAAGGTTGTTCTGCCCCTGCGGGCCCCGTTTTCCCTCTCTCTGTGGATTCTCCAGGTTCCAAGGCCTGCAGCGGAGAGCGGAGATTGAAGAGCAGGAACTGAACAGAGGCTCCTCGTCGGTGGGCAGGTGTGGGCAGGTGAGGGCAGGTGTGCGCAGGTGTGGGCAGGTGTGGGCAGGTGAGGCCCCTCCAGATGACGGGCAGGACCCACAGCCACATTGCAGTGTCCCCCGAGAGCATCCCACAGCCACCTGCCTGGGGGTCCAGCAAGTGCCAGCTGTGGGTCCAGGCCTGAGGGACACAGCCGTTCCTTGTTATTCTGGACTCACTCGTCCTCGATTGAGCCTTCTTCTCCAGCTCCATCCCCAGCACATCTTTATTTACCTGGTTTCTTTTAATTAAGGGCGCTGTACAGATTCAAGGGCTAAGAGCATCCCGAGGAATCCCTTGGTACCCCCCGATGCCAGGCCGTGGGCATAAAAATGACCCTCCACGCTCTCCCACCAGGTCAGTGGGCACCTACTGGGAGCCGGGGCTGAACCTCCATCAGAGTTCTGCTCCCCGGGGACCTCGGCCACGTCTGCAGACGTTTCTGGTGGTACAATGTGGTGGATCTGCTGGCTCTGGGTCGGGGAGGCCAGAGATTCTGCTCACCGTCCAGCGGTAACAGGACCGGCCCCCACCGCAGAATGTCAGCCACCCCCAATGTCGGTAGTGTCCCGGGTCGGGAAAGCCTGCCCCAGGAAGTCGGCAGGCGCATCCCTGACTCGGGACGGAGCAGAACACCCCTCGCTCCTCAACCCCTGGGCTGGGCCAGGGCGGCAGCCAGCTCCTTCTCCTCACTGACCCCAGGGCCTGGGGACCCTGGACCCTCTGCTGATGAGGGACCCTGCTGGGGGACCCTGTGAGCCAGCTCTGCAGGTCTGCTGGGGTGCGGCCAGCCGTGGGGGCGTCTGGGATGGGGTGGTGGCCGGTGCCCACCTTCCGACCGGCCTGCTCCTCCCTCCCTGGTCTCTGGCAGAAGCTGCGGGGGTGTGAGCGGGCCCAGACCGTGGCCCTGCCTGACGTTGGTCCCCACCAAGCCATGTGACGAGACCAGGCCACAAGAAAGAGGTTTCAACAAGCGTTATCGCTTCCTGGAACTTCAACTCGGCGACTTCCCCGAAGACCGGCTGTGCCTGGCGGGGACCAGGCTGCCCCTCCTCCGCCCCCCGCGTCCCACGACCTGGAAACGCCCCGGCGCCCAGGCCCTGCGCCTCGGGAGTCCGTCAGAGGCCCCTCCAGGAGCAGGGCAGGGGCCGGACCAGGCTGGCACCCAGGGGTGCCCAGAAACCACCCCCTGGCCTCCCGAGGGAGACACCCCGGGCATGAGTGATCCCAGTGGCCTGCATCGGTCCCGCGTACCCTCAGGGGAAGGGAACCAGTCCCCCACCCTGTGGTCCACCCGCCCACCCGGCAGGCGTGACAGCAACCGGCCCGGAAGTTCAGAGAGGAAAGCGTCCACCTTGGTGCAGGTGGGCGGCCAGGACCCAGGCCCTGGATCCCAGTGTCCCTGTGTGGCGGCGGTGACCGCGGGACTGTCACCTCCTCAGCCCCGGGCGCGGAGCCCCAGGTGGTACACAGCCCCAGCTCCTGGCTGGCGGTGGGTGCGGGGTCTCCAGAGGCTGGGGCCGGAGGGGACAGTCAGGGACACGCTCTTTCTGGGCTCCACCGCGCGAGGGCTCCGGACTATGGCTGGGGGGACGGTCCTCGGCCACGTGGCGTCTCTGGGTCTCAGGTCCCTCGTGTGGAACCAGGGCAAGCAGAACCCATGAGATGGCCCACGTGCCGGGAGGTGGCCCCCAGCCAGTGGTCCCACGCGCTCAGCCTCACATCCACCAGAAAAGGGGTTTCCAGGATCAAATCAGCCACTGCTGGGCAGAGCTGGCCAAGACCCGCCCGGAAGACGCTGTCCAGTCGTGGTGCCTTCCTGTCTCCTGTCTCACGCCACCAGGCCCATGGTGACAATGACCTGAAGGTAACTGGGTCTCTCACCCACTGTCCTCTCGCCAAACCCACAGCCGAGGCCATCGGCTCAGCATGGACAGTATACCAGGACAGGCGTGGCCAGATGCAGGTCCACCGTGGCTCCTGGCACCGGCCTTGAGGGGCGTGGTTCTAGGCTGGACGTTCGCACCACCAGGTCCCTGAGCCGGTCAGTGCTGTCCCTCCCGTCCTGGGCACCCCTGCTGGGAGGCCCCTTGGCTGGGGACACGTGTGCCAGCAACACCGGCTCCCGGCTGACCTCGAGGGCTGTCCCCCTGTAGGACGGAGGCCAGAAGCCGCCCTGCAGCGGGGCCATCAACTCTTTACCCCCGACGTGGACTCCACCTTGGCCCCTGCTCAGGGTCCTGATGCAGGGCCCATCTGGGATCCTGAACCCGTGACCCCGCGGCTTCACTGTCCCTGAGAGAAGCTGATTGTCTGGCTTCTTCCCAAGGCCGCAGAAGACGAAAGGGTGGGTCTGAGTGAGCCAGAGCCGGTGGCATGTCACCAGGACACCCGGCTGCGGGCTGCGCCCTTGACGGTTCAGACAGCCCCAGCCCCAGCTCCACTCCTGGAGCTGCGGCCGCCCAGATCCCCCGGGGCCAGGGCTGGTCTGTGTCCCGGGCCTCCGGCCTCCGTGTCCTCACCTGGGAGTGGGACGAGCCCCTCCCGCCCTCCGGGGCCAGGAGGGAGGACCAGAGGCTCTGATCCACGCGGTGCCGGAGCACCCTGCGCAGGGAGCCCGCGGCTGAGGCGCCCGCTGTCTCCCACCAGGTGGACGTGGCCATCCAAGCTGCAGCGTGACCCCAGTCGCGGCAGTTTGGCCAAAGAAGGCGTGAGGGGAGGCCGGAGCTGTGTCCCCAGGTCCCCGGGGGTCATCGTCCCCCCTGTGTGTCCAGTGTCATGCTGACCACCCCCTGCCTGCCCAGAGACATGGGGCTCGGGCAGAGTGGCTTCCTCTCAGAGCCTGGGTTTTCCTGCCCATGAAAAAGGAACCAGGCTCGGGGGATGGCAGAAAGCTGATGGGATGAAGGTCACCCAAGGTCAACTCGGGGCCCTTCCCGTTCCCCTGGACTTGGTTTCTCGCTGATGGAGTCAGGGGTGGGGATTCCCACCTGGTCAACCAGTGACCTGGAGGATGTGGAACCCAAGCTGGGTCACAAAGTGGGTCATAGAGAACAGTGTTGCCCTGCCCAGAGGTGCCCACCTGTTAGCCCAGTGACCGGGAGGCGGAGGCAGGAGGGTGGCAAGTTCAAGGCCAGGCCCTGAGCACTCAGCAAGACCCGGTCTCCCAGGACAACACCAAAAAGGTGGGGCGGGCGGCTGGGGTGTGGCTCAGTGGCAAAGCAGCCCCCGGTTCAATCCACAGATGGTCAGTAAATAAACAAGTAAGTAAGTGAACAAGGCGTCTTGTCTCCCAAAGAAACAGATAGACATGTCTGCAGAAACCAGGCTGGGAATCTTGTACACACACACACACACACACACACACACACGTGATATCGTACTGTGTATACATAGTATTTATTAGTGACACTATTAGTACTTTAAAAACTTTTTTTGAAAAATCTAGCCGGGCACGGGGGTGCACACTTGTGATCCCAGCAGCTCAGGAGACGTCGGGCTGGAGGATCACACGTTCAAAGCCAGCCTCAGCAACTTAGCCAGACCCTGTCTCAAAAAATAAAATGGGCTGGGGATGCGGTGGGTGCCCCTGGGTTCAGTCCCTAGCACCTATGAGAATAATGATTCCAGTGTGGACTGGTAGGGGGTGCGGGTGCCGGGAGGTTGGGGAGGTTAGGGGTGAATGTCAACTCTGGACTTTCCACTCAGTTTTGGTGGGAAATAAAGAGTCTGAGCCAGGCATGGTAGCACACACCTGCAATCCCAGCTACGCCAGAGGCCGAGGCAGGAGGATCTCAAGTTGAGGCCAACCTGGGCAACGTAGGGAGACCCTGTCTCAAAATCAAAAGGGCTGGGGTGCAGCTCGGTGGCCGGGCACCAGGGGAAGGAATTTGGTTTGTTTCTCTCTGTGTTCCTGGGGACTGAACCCAGAGCCCTGCCTGTACTGGGCAAGTAGGGGCTCCACCACGGAGCCACACTCCCATCCCCAAATTTTAAAAATATTGTGGACTTTCCCCGCCCAAGGAAAAAAAAGCCGGTTATTAAGAGCAACCTTGAATCATCTCTTGTGCAGGGGCGAAGGCTGCGGTTCTGGCTGCTCCCCAGACTTTCCTGAGAGGTGCTCACAGCAGCCGAGGCCCTTGGCTTTTCCACACAAGACATCTCATTTGCATCTCACATGCTCTCCCTCCGTTCCAGCTAATGCCGATCGCCACTGCTCAGGAGTCTGGATTGCAAGTAACAGCAACAGAGTTCAGCTAAGCATGACCGAAGAAGGAAACAGGGTGCGAGTCATGAGGAAGTCAGGAGGCGGGCTTCAGGCCCGGCTGGATGCAGGAGCTCACGCGGAGCATCAGAACTCTGTCTCGTGCCCTTTCTTTTCGGTTCTCTCTCTTCCCCATTCTGCCCCGGGGCACTCTACCACTGAGCTACACCCTAGGCCGATGTATTCTAAAATACGAGATAGGGTCTAACTAAGTGGCCCAGGCTGTCCTTGAACTTGGGTTCCTCCGGCCTCAGCCTCTTGAGTAGCTGGGATAATGGGTACAAGTCCCTGGGCCCGGCTCATTTCGACTTTCTGGGCGCAGTGGACACACTGGCTGCCCGCAGGCCTTCATTGAGAGGCCCTCTGAGCCTCCTCTTCGTCCCACCTTAGGTCAGGCATGGAGAACTGGCCGGATCTGGCCAGGCCCCTCTGTGGCCTGGTGTTGACTGACCGCCCCTCAGGACTACAGAGCACTGGATGGGACACTTCCCTGGGACCTGAGTGCCCACTCACAGCACACCACTGCTTCCAGCCACCGACCTTTCATTCCTGTGTTCTCAGGCCACGGCCCCCTGCCGAGCGGGGGCACTCTGGGATCCCAGTTCCGACCCTGAGGGCGGCGTGGCCTCTCTGGACTTTCCTTTTCCTCCTGAGGATGGACAAGGATCGAGATCATTCCTGTGGGTAGAATGGAGTCTGGGGCCCGGCCCAGGCAGGACTGCGTGCTGAGGGTCTGGGGTCCTGCTTAGTGTCCTGCTGGGCGCCTGGTGGCTTTGTCTCTGCACTCGAGCTGCACAGCACTAGGCTTCTCTGAGCCTCCGAGTCTCCGCCTGCAGGAGACAGAAGCTGCCTCAGAGGACGGGAGAGAGCACAGGTCCGCCTCCGGGCCTCTGCTGAGGCTGTTCCCTCAGCCCGGGGTGCTGTTCCCCACCGTGGCTGGTGTGCTCTGCCCCCGACTCGTGCACCTCGGGGGACCTGGCCCCTCTCCCCTTCTCCACCCAGGCCGCCTGGCTGAGGCCCACTGGGTGACACAGAACCAGCAGGCAGCCCTGGGTCCCGGTGGACAGGGAGGACGAGTGGCCAGAGCTTGCTGGCTGCCCGGCTCCAGCTGCAGCCTCTGGCCCTGCTGCCTCTGCTGGCAGCAAGCACCTGCCAGGAGGACCTTGGACGGGGAGGAAGTCCACGCTGCCCTGCCTGGGGCGGCTGATTTCTAAGAAAGCGGCTGGAGGACAGGAAGCCCGGAGGGAGGTGCCGCGGCTTTTGCTTTCATTTCTCTGGGCTGGAGCCGAGAGGTGTCTGTGGTGTGGCCGGTCGGCGTCAGGGGTCCAGAGGACAGCCACCACTTCAGGACAGAACCAGGTGCTGTGGCCCCAGCTCCTGGGCCACAGACGTCCTGGGCAGGAGTCGCCCCTGCACCTGCCACCTCCCCAGGCCACCGTCACTTCCCCCTGTCTGGCTCCTGGCTCCTCACTCATTCACTCACTCACTCATTTCTCTCCTTCCTCTCTTCCTCTCCCCTCCCTGCTGCGCTCTCCCTCTCCCCTCTCCTCCCTCTCCCCTCCCTCTCCCCTCTCCTCCCTCTCCCCTCCCTCTCCCCATCTCCATCCCTCTCCCCCCTCCCCCTCTACATCCCTCTCCCCATCTCCATCCCTCTCCTCCCCTCCCCCTCCTCCCTCTCCCCTCCCTCTCCCCTCTACATCCCTCTCCCCCCTCCCCCTCTACATCCCTCTCCCCATCTCCATCCCTCTCCTCCCCTCCCCCTCCTCCCTCTCCCCTCCCTCTCCCCTCTCCATCCCTCTCCCCCCTCCCCCTCTACATCCCTCTCCCCTCTCCATCCCTCTCCTCCTCTTCCTCTCCATCCCTCTCTCCTCTCCATCCCTCTCCCCCTCCATCCCCCTCTCCCCTCTCCCCCTCTCCCCTCTCCATCCCTCTCCCCCCTCCCTCTCCATCCCTCTCCCCCTCTCCCTCTTGGCTTCTTCCGCCCCAGTGCCCCATCTCTCCTTTTCCCTCTGCACTCGAGCTGCACAGCACTAGGCCTCTCTGAGCCTCAGTTTCTCCGCCTGCAGGAGACAGAAGCTGCCTCAGAGGACAGGGAGAACACAGGTCCGCCTCCAGAGGCCTCTGGGTCTCTTATCCACCATTCCTCTAATTCATCATTTCCCCTGAGACAATTTTTCTGCCTTTTGTGTGTGTGCCGCTGGGGGTTGAACCAGGGGTGCTTTATCACCAAGCTACATCCCCAGCCCTCCCCCCTTTTTTTTGAGACAGGGTTTTGCTAAGTTGCTGAGGCTGGCCTCAGACTTGCGATCCTCCTGCCTCAGCCTCTGGAATTGCTGGGCGCCATCATGCGTCATCATGCCTGGTTTCTTTCTACCCTTTTTTTTTTAAACCAAATGCCCCTGTTCCAACTCTTAAAACACCGAAATACTGTCATCTCTCGCCATAATAGTCACCCTTTCTTGATGTGTGATCAATTTCCCGCTAATAAGCATTGAAATAAACATGTGATCATTAAGAGAATGTCTGTGAGTCTAGAGTTGGCACGTGGGGGGCACGCGAGGCGCACCCTGCACCTTCCCCCACGTGCCCTCTCCCTCTCTCTCCCTCCCCCCTCTCTCCTCTCTCTCCCTCTCTCTCCCTCTGTCTCCTTCTCTGTCTCTCTCCCTCCCTCTCCCCCCCTCTCTCTCTCCCTCTCTCTCTCCCTCTCTCTCTCTCTCTCTCTCTCTCTCTCTCTCTCTCTCTCTCCCTCTCTCTCCCCCCCTCTCTCTCTCCCTCTCTCTCTCCCTCTCTCTCTCTCTGTCTCTCTCCCTCTCTCTCTCCCTCTCTCTCTCTCTGTCTCTCTCCCTCTCTCTCTCTCCCTCTCTCTCTCCCTCTCTCTCTCTGTCTCTCTCCCTCTCTCTCTCTCCCTCTCTCTCTCCCTCTCTCTCTCTCTGTCTCTCTCCCTCTCTCTCTCCCTCTCTCTCTCTCTGTCTCTCTCCCTCTCTCTCTCTCTCTCTCTCTCTCCTCTCTCTCTCTCTCTCTCTCTCCCTCTCTCTCTCTGTCTCCCTCTCTCTCTCCCTCTCTCTCTCTCTCTCTCTCTCTCTCTCTCTCTCCCTCTCTCTCTCTCTCCCCCCCCCCATTGCTCCTTGGCTTGGGCAACCATCTGCACTCCATGTGGGACTGTTTCCTTCTCTCCTTCTTTGTCAAAGTAAGTGCTCTGACAGGTGACCCCTGCCCTCTGGGTCCTGGCGTCTAGAGGACAGAAACCTCAGGCCACCTCACCAGGACTTCAGCGTGAGCGGAGGCAGCACAGAGTTCAAGGGTGCCTCCCAGAGCAGGTGACGGCCGAGTGGGGTTTTGAAGGCTGCGTAGGAGTTTGCCCAGTGAAGGGAAGACAGAGGACATCGAAGGCCTCCCCTGGGCCCGGGGAACCATGGGCACTGGAGACGCTGGGCCCTGGGAACGGGGACAGGACTGAGGTGGGCCTCCAATCCGTGGGGAGGGCGGCATGTTCTAGGACCTGGCAGCAGAGAGGTCCCGGGTCCTGCTTCTTACTGACCGTGAGGCCACGGGCAAGGCGCTCGGCCTCTTGCGGATTCAGCTTCCTCGTCTGTAAAATAGACAACAGAGCGCCCACCAGGCGGCCCTGGAGAAGGGGAACGCGCTGCGGTCCTCACCCACCGCGGAGGTGGGGTCTCGAGCACCGAGACCTGACATCCCAGACACCCGCGCAGGGGCCGGGCCGCACCTGGGCCTCAGCTCCCCCGTCCCGAGCCAGCGATGGAGCCACCCTGAAGCCAAAGGTGCTCTCCTCCTGATCCCGCCCCTGCCCGGCTGGGGACGCAGGCACCCCCCAGCTGGACTTGAAGTGGTTTCGCTTTGACCCACCTTCTGGGAAACGTGGCCCCTCCTGTCATCAGGCTGGTGCCGAGGGGACTGGGCCCAGGTTTCATTTTCAGTGATGCAAGCTGGGGATGGGATACAGGGCCAGCCCGCTCCGGGCTCCTCCTGCCTTTTATTGAGCATGTACTTTGTGCTCAGCAGTTTAGAATCACTTCCTTTCACCCTCCCTACCCTGTGAGCTCTGGATGCCTCACCCCTGAGTAATCTGGGACTCAGAGCCCATGACCATGTAGCAGCCTCACTGGGCAGTGTCTCCCTGGGCGTGGGACAGGGGCCCTGGAGGGTCCCTGTGTGCTGGTTTTAGGTGGAGGGAGGAGACATCTTTGTAAACCCCCCACCTCCCGGGTGAAATCGCGACTCCCTGTTTGCATCCTCTCGCCCGCCGTCCTTGGGCTGGAGTGACGCCGCAGGTCTCTGTTGGGGCTCCGGTCTTAGCCTGAGCCTGGATAATATCCTCTCCTGCTCTCTCTCTCTCCAGCAAACCTCCAGCAGACCTGCCCAGACCTGCTCCAGGCTCCAGGCTCCAGCTAGAGCTTTCCGATGGTGTTTGGATTTCACGGCGCTAAAGATTGTCTCTGGCTGGTCCAGGTGACACACACTTGTAATCCCAGCGTCCCAGGAGACTGAGGCAGGAGGGTCGCAAGTTCAAAGCCAGCCTCAGCAACTCAATAAAGCCCTAAGCAACTTAGCAAGATCCTGTCTCAAAATAAAACATAAAAAGGCTGGGGATGTGGCTCAGTGGTTAAGCACCACCAGGTTCAATCCCTGGAGCCAAAAAATAGGTTACCTCTCATGGCAGGGATCCCACCTCCTCAAGCATGATAATGATGACATAAAATGTTGGGAAGGAACCAAATGACTTGATTTGAAGAAAACAGTAACCAAAAAACAGAACAGCTGGTTCTTGGAAAGACCTGGGGAAAAAGTCATAAAAATAGAGATCCACATGCACGAGGGACTGAACACCGAGGCCCTGGGTTAGACCCCCAGACCTGCCACCATCACCTGCCATGTGGCACCTGGCATGGCACTGAGTTAATTTCACAAAACGAGGACAGCAATGCCCACACCTGCAGCCTGCGCTCTCATGAGGATTTAGCAGAACAATGCCTGGCGTCTAGTGCGCACTGGCATGACTGGGCGCGTGGCCTCTGCTGCTCCTGGCAAAGTGGCAAGTCCAGGACGGGGCCAGGTCGGCTGACTCCATGGCTGAGCCGGTTCAGAGGCACCTGGGCAGCTGGGGCTGTGACAGCCAGTCATCGGGACGTTCCTAGATTCGGGTGGGAGGCATTCATTTCCCTTCTACTCAGTCAACCTTGTGCAGCAGGTATACAAATGGAGCCTAATCCTTGTGGTATGAATGAGGCCACTAGAGTCACATAGTGGGCAGGTCCAGAAGTCACACCCCAGGGCTAGGTCCCTCTTTCTGCTCCTCTGTGCTGTCTCCCGCAGTGACCCGTGGGTGGGAGGGGTCTCTTGGAGGCAGGTGCACTGGGCCGGTCCCCTGGCTCCTCAGGCCTCCCGTCGCCCCCCAGCTGCAGCCCTGTGTGGGAGGGCATGATGTCTCCCTAACAGGCCCCTGCAGGTCCCAGGAGGGGCCAGCCTGACTGTCACCACCCAGCCCTGCCCTTGCCAGGGTCCTCTGCCTGGCTGCTGCTTCCTGTCCGGCTCATCCTGTCTGCCTCGGTGGCCCCTCAGCCTTTCTGAGCCTGTCTCCCTCCACAACCTGGGCCAAGTGGTCACAGCCATTAGGTGCTCAATAAATGGCTCTGCTTGAAAACAGCGCCCTGCAAGAGCCACACAGCAGAGACGGCACATCCTGATTATTGGCAAAGTGTGTGAACTTCTTCTTCTTCTTCCTTTTGGTACCAGGGATTGAACCCAGGGGCACTGGACCACTGAGCCACACCCCAGCCCTATTTTTATTTTATTTAGAGACCGGGTCTCCCTGGGTTGCTTAGTGCCTGGCTTTTGCTGAGGCTGGCTTTGCCCTCTCATCCTCCTGCCTAGGATCACACCTGCTGTGTGTGTTGACTTTCAATGATCCTTTATTTAACCTTGCCCACCAGGGGGGAAGTTGATCTCACTTCCAGGCGAGGAAAACAGGTTCAAGACCTAAGGACTGAGTGAGCCCGGGCAGGCAAGAGTCAGCCCAGACCGGAGCAGACGGAGACTCTCTTTGGTCTCTGGGGACTAAAGGGCCCAGGGGAGGGCCTGCTCTCATGGCCTTGGCCTGGCACGACCTTGGGACATGCCCTTTCTGGGTCTCCTGAGAACCTCAAGATCTGAGAGGCCTGGACGCCCTGGGAGGCCTCGGGGCCAAGCGGAGGCCCAAGAGGCCCAGGGCAGCCGAGCGCTGCCCAACAGAACAGAGCCGAGCGGGCGCGGCGTGGTCCTGGCCTGCGGTGTGGTGACCCGCTGGCCTGCGCCAGGGACCGCTGACCCGCCTCATGAGGGCAAGCCTTGGTGGCAGTGGGCTGGCGACCACACCCACGACGTGGGAGGCCAAGGAACGCATGTGCGAAGCCCGGAGGCAGGAGGCAGGAGGCCCGGAGGCAGGAGGTGAGCGCCGGGCAGGGCGCTTTTCCCGAGCCTTGGAGGGCCATGGCGATGCCTGACCCCACGCTGGGTGCCGGGGACAAATCGGGCCTGAGGTGGAGGTCCCCACGGGGCTTGGCGGTCAGGTCCCCGGGCCAGGGTTGGAGAAGCCCCGAGCGCCCACCTCGGGCACTGTCGTCCCTGTGTGAACTCGGGGCTCCTCTCTGAAGACCCTCGGAGGCTCCGGGGTCAGGCCCAAGTGGGTGAACTTGGGGAGGTCCCGAGCCCGGGGAAGGCTCTGGGTGACGTCCGGGGGCCTGGGGACGCGGAGCAGGCATCGGAGGGCACTGCTGGAGGGCACTGGCCTCCCCCACCTGCCGGTCCATCCATCTCCTTTCAGGTCCTTCCCCCGAGGGCGAGTGTTCCTCTAAGAAGCCCCTCACGGGGACGGGACGGGGACCCTCCTGAGGCCGGTTCCGACCGGGCCGGGGGTGCCTGGGAGTTTCCTGGGGAACCTGCCCCACGCTGGGTCCCAGCGTCCTTCAGGACAGGTCCTTGGCTTCTCCTGATGGGCTGGAGCTGATGGGTGTGGCCAAGAAGGACCCCCACCTGCCATCAGCAAGCTCCGCCCCCCAGTCCGTCTCCACCCCCGCTGCAGGGCCTGGGCACAGCCCCGGGTAGATCAGGTCACCCCGTCAAACTCCCCGGGCACCCTGGGCAGGGGCACTTCCAGGCCACCTTCCTCCACTCTGCCTTCCCGCCCGGCCTCCCTTCTTGATGGAACTCGTCCCGATGAAGGCTTTGGCCCTTGCTGTCCCCTCTGCCGCTGGCTGGCTCCTGCCTGTCATTCCAGGCACAGTTTCAGGGACATCCCGAGGAGCGACAGCTGCGGCCACTGTCTGCCGCCTGTTTCATCTGAGCTCTGACGCTGCTTGGAATGTTCTAGCGCCTGGACTTCACATTCAGTTGTTTACACCCGAGGTCCCCATGTGGCTATGAGCAGGGATCAGATGCCCTCTTCCGGGAACCTTTGGGCACTTCCTGGGACACAGGAAGCGCCCAGTCTGTCTGATGTGACCTCCACAGTCCTGCAGAGACCGAGGAGCACCTGCTGCTGGCAGGGTCTGTGCTCAGCGCTTTCTGTCCAGCACCTCGGGGAAGAGGCTTGGCTCCCTTCCTGAGCCAGTAACAGGGCCTGCTCTGAAGGTCAGGCCGGGAGGAGGAACCGGCGGAGGCCAGGCCTCCCTTGGTGTTGAGGATGGGACACACCTGGTCCCAGTTCTGGCCACTGCTTTGGAGCTGTGTCACCTCTAGTAGGTGACTCCACTTCTCCAAGCTTTCACTGCCTTGTTGGTGAGACGGGGGCGCCCAGGGACGGCTTGAGGCACAGGTGCTCACCGGACGGACGGGCCTGCCCCACACCACCCTGCTGGGTGCCCAGGGCCGGGAGGACTCAGGGCCCCTGGCCCGCTGCACACACCCCAGCCCGCTCTCACTTTTCTTTCTTGACATTGACGTAAGTGCTGCTGAATCATGAAGCTGAGGTTTGAGAGTGAGATGGAGAATCTGCCCCGCCGGGAAGCCACATGGCGAGCCCACACACACACACACACACACACACACACACACCTCCCCCAGAGGTGTCTGCGCTGGATGTCAGTCCCACGCTGCCTGGTGCCTGGCATGCAGCTCCCTGGGGCTTTTAGGTCACTTTACATATGTTAGTTAAGGACTTAAAATGACTCATAAAGAAGGGGCCAGGTCCCGGGAGTGTGAGTGTGAGTGGCGGCGCGACCTTGGCTCCTGGCTGGGCTGCTTCAGGTTTTGTAAGGGAATGGGCTTGTGTATCCAGGACTGGTGTAACGGGAAGATGATTTTTAAACTTTTTCCAAGGTAGGAAAAAACCCTCAGCAGATGGTAAACTACCTGCCACTTCACCCCTGTTCAGACGAGGACCGTTTCCTCATTTGCAAAATGGGGATGTTACCATGACTGAAATCAGAAGGCTTTATAAATAGGTGACCAGGGGGCTTGGAATGGGCCTCCCGGTGAGGGCTATATATAACTGGCAGCAGCTGCTGCTGTTATTATTACTGCAACTGTGAGGTCCTGGGGTGCCTAACGGTCCCCGGCCTCTGGAGCAGTACTGAACAAGGGGCGCAGAAAACCTGGCTCCCACTTCTGCTGCCCGCTTTGCCCGTCAGAGCTGGCTTTCCCCCCTGCAGAGCGGGGCAGGGGCTCCTGACTCCTGGGCGGGAGCTGAGGCCCTGTCCAGAGAGCACAGGGAGCCCCGGGTACAGGAAGGGGCCCACAGGTCTGTGGTCATTGCTGGTAGCATTACCTGACCCCCAGCATGACCACCTTTCTCCAGGCACCGCCCAAGGTGGCAGGGGACGAAAGACCAAGGAGAGGCCTTTAGTAACCCAGCAGGGCGTGAAGGGCAGGGGATGGCTGAACAGACTGAGAAAAGGTAGCCTCCTCCCCTCCCAGCCCCTGTTTGAGGATGAGTGGCCAAAGCTCCGGGAGGTGAGGTCACAGGTCTCGCCCTCCACTCGAGGATTGGAGCCCTCTTAAGGCCTGGACTGTCCAGCTCCCCAGCCACCCAGTTACTTTGATGCTGCACATTCAAGCCTGAAAGGTATTATTATCACAAGCACGTCCAAGGCCGCTTGGCCCTGACCGGGTCACTGTGCTGCGGGCAGTGCACCCCAGTTCCTGCACGGCCCATCTGCCAGCCAGCGGCAGACCCGGGATCCATAAAGCCTACGTCCTGGGCTCCTCCTGGTGCCGTGGCTGGCCCCGAGGGCCTGCAGCAGCCTCCCTCCCTGCTCGCCCTCAGGCTTCGCAGAAGGCCGCCCGCTTTATAGGCAGAAGCTGAGGCCCAGGGAGGCAGAGGGAAATGCCCAAAGCCACCCGCGGGGACCTTTCTGCCACCACAGACCACAAAACCTCTCTCTGGCTCTAAGCTGTGTTGTTCACCAAAAAGTACACCAGACAGAACAGGGTGGGAAGAAGGAAGTCAGACCCAACTCTGCCTCCCCAGGATCCCATCTGAAATCTGTCTCCCTGGTGCTGAGTTTCAGAATGGGCCACTCCTTCCAAAACCCGGAGCGCCCACCCCGGCCCCACCCTCTTCCTGGAAGTTGTGGTCATAGAAGCAAAGAAATCTCTCCCATCCATTTTGAGCAGATTCCACTCGGGCCGCCAAAAAGGCCGGAGTGTCATCTCTGACACAGGAATGGCCACAGCAAGTGCACTGCTCCCTGGGTTTTCTCTTCTGTAACATGGGGACAAGAGGCAGCACTGAATTCACAGGGTCGTCTCTCTGCAGGATTAAGTCAGTGGAGCAAGAAACGCAGAGTAAAGAACTGGCACACATTAAAAGCTCAATGTGAGCTGCCATCTTACCGGACACACCAAAACCAGACCAAAGAGCTCTCTCCTGAGTTTGAGTAGAACCCAGCAGGGTGCCCAGCTACAGAGCACTCTCCCCCACTGGGCCCTCTCCCTGGCAACTTCTGGCCAAAGCACACGCTCCACAAACCTGTTTTTTTTTTTTCTTTAAAAAAAACTTTCATAATAAAGTTTATTATCTAAAGTGGCTGTAAAAAATATAAAATAGGATTCTGCACAGCAGAAAAATAAAGCCAGAGACCCTCCCCCAACCCCTGGTTTGTGCAAAGATACATATATGTAAACATGAAGAGGTAGGAGGTGCGAGTTCAGGTCCTGGCTTCAGACAGTTAGTTAAGCTGGGGGACCCAGAGGGAGCACCAGGAGGAGGAGCGCCCCCCAACAGGTGGGGAGGGGTCTGCGGCCTTGTCTCCAGCCGAGAGCAGGAGGCTCCTCGCCCCCCACACCCACTCCCTCCAACCCAGGCGGGGAGGGCACCCATAGGGTTCCAGGCAAATAATAATAATTAATAATAGAAAATAATCAGGCGCCCAGTTAATGCTGCCTGCGGACGGGCGCGGCCGGTCAGATCTGGAAGGGGAAGGAGCTCAGGTAGTCACGGAGGACGGGGTTGAGGGGGATGCGCGCCAGGTTCTCTCGGCCCACGGTGGCCACGATGCGCTGGCGGCACAGCTCCTGCAGCGGCCGCACGCGGCGCTGTCGCAGCGGGGCCCCCAGCATGCGGCGCGGCGCGGCCACGTAGTGCTCCAGCAGCTCAAAGAGGCAGTCGAAGCTCTCGCGGCTGCCGTCCAGGTGGAAGCGGCCGGCCTGGAAGTGCACACGGATACTCGTGGGTCCCGAGGCCATCTTCACGCTGAGGGCGAAGAAGCAGTTCCGCTGGCGGCTGTCGCGCACCAGGAAGGTGCCCACTGGCTCAGCGCGCAGCCGCTCGTGAGCCCCGTGCACGCTCAGGGGTCCCCAGTAGAAGCCGCAGGCGTCGAGGAGCGCGCTGGCGCGCGTGATGCGCCGGTAATCGGCGTGCGAGCGGAACGTGCGGAAATGAGTGTCGCCGGGGGCCGGGGCCGGGGCCGGGCAGGGCCGCGGGCGCGCTGGGGCCGCTGACGAGGAGGAGGAGGAGGAAGAGGACGAAGGCTCGGGGACGCCGTCGGGACTCTGCTGCCGTGGAGATTGCATTGTCGGCTGCCACCTGGTTGTGTGCTACCATCCTACACGAGGGGCCAGCCGGAGGGGTGGGCCATAGCGTCCGGGGGTGCGCTGATGGGGGAGACAGGCAGTGAGCCGGGGGCCTGGGCGGGGTTGGGCAGGTGAGGAGTCGCGAGGCGGATCGGGAGTACGACCCCAGCGGGTCTTGGCAGGCTCATCTGGAAAATGGGCTCCTCCGTCCGCGGAGCCCTGCCAGGCCGGTGGGGACGGAGTCCAGCCTCAGGGTCGCTGGGAGACGGGGGCGTGGAGAGGTGCCCCAGAAAAGCCTGCCCCGACTCCGGCTGCCTGGCCCGCGGCTCCCCGCCCCGCGGCCGCCGCCTGCTGGCCATGCCGGGGACAGGCGCCTGGTCCCGGCGATTTGGGCAGAGGCCGGAGAAAGGCTGGGTTGCGGGAACCCCGCGCGCGGGGGGCGGCCTGGGTGGGGCCGGCGGGGGTCTGGGGCGTGGCAGCGGCGACTCCACCACGCCGACCCCGAGGGCTACCCGATTCCCGGCTGCCCGGTCCTTCCCTCCCTTCTCCTCCCGCCTCCTTCCCACTGCCCGTCTCACCTGGCGGCGGGGCGCGGGGCGCCGCAGGCGGGGCGGCAGGGGGGCTCCGGGGCGGCTCTCGCGCATGCTCCGGGGCCGGGAGCCGTGCAGCTGCCACGGCCGCAGCTCGCTCTGCTGGTGCCCGCCCCTGCACCAGGCTTTTAAACGGGCCCGGAGGCGGGGCCCGCGCGGGAGGCCCCGCCCCCGGGGCCCCGCCCACCGGCGCCGCTTTCGGTTTCTCTTTCCCGGGTGGCGCCTGGCACTGGCGACGGAGACCGTTTTCCCACCTTCCGCGGGACCCGCTCGAGGGAGGTCCTCGACCCCGACTCCTCCTGGCACCTGTCCTAGCGTCCCTGCATCGAGGGCTCTGGCTCCGCCCCCGCCTCTTCGGGTTCCTTCTCGGACGCCCCCTGAAGACCCGACGCCCGCTCTTTCTCGCCCCCCCCCCCGCTCCTGGGTCCCAGATTTCTGCGGCCAGGCCCTTTGGGTCGCCCTGAGTGACTGACGCGCCCTCTCCCCTCCAGGTGTTTCTGCTCCGCCTGGGAAGGAGCTCTGCCCTCCCCTCCCCCGAGCCAGGACGCTCCCGGAAGCCCCCCGAGGTCCCCTAAGCCCCCGACCCCAGCCCGGCGCCCTCGAGCACCGCTTCCACCGTCCCGCCCCCCCCCGCGGCCCGGGAGCCTCGGCCGGCCACCCCGCTCCCTTCCGGCGGGCCGCTCGGCCTGGCCTGGGCTCGGGCTTCCCAGGAAGCGGCGGCCAGACCACAGGCTTCGGAGGAACCCGGGCGGCGCGGGAGGGGCGCCTGCGCTCGGGCAGAGTTCCTCGGAAGCCGGGCGGGGCGGCTGCGGGCCGGCGGCCCCCACCCGCGTGCCCTGCGCCCTACTGCGCGGCCGCCGGAGAAGTGAGACCGCCGGGGGAGAGGCGGTGATGGGCACGTCTCCCCGTTTTTATTTCGGGGCGAGGACAGCCGGACACCTCCAAAAGAGCCCAAAGAGAAGATGGTACCTTCTCAGATGCAGCGATTCCCGACCCCCCGCCCCTCGCTTCCTTCCCCTCGCGTACCCTCGCGGCTCCAGCAAGCATCTGCCCTCCAGGCCCTCGCCTGCTCCCGCCCTGACACACCCGCTGGCCAGGACTGTCACCCCCAGGTGGCCTTGGGCTTCTGTTCAAGGGGGAAGGCCATGGAGTGGCCTGGTGGCGTTTTTGAATGAAGGAGTGGGGAGCCCCAGAGTCAGGAGTCCCAGGAAAGACTCTCCTCCGCGGGCCGAAGGGCTGGGTGAGCAGCCTCACACTGGCACACACTGCCCTCTGCAGTCCAACCTGGGCAGCTGCTCGGGCCCCCAGACGGCCTCGTGTTTCCTTCTAAGTGAAGGGGGCGACCCAGAAACTAGCTTGGCTGGGGGCCCCGCCAGCTCTTTGAACTTGTATGCGGCCAGGGCTGGGGTGGTCTTTGGTGTGGCCATCCTTGGGCTGGCCTTGTACCCAGGGGTGGGAGGAGATGCAGAGCCACCAGGCCTGTGCCACAGGCCGGGGCTGTGGTCATCCCAGAGATGTTGGTTGGGTACGTGCTGCCAGGGGGGACCCTCGGTGGGTCATGGAGTAAAGACCGAGTAGTGGTTAAAAGCCAGGCTTGGAGCCCAGACGCTCTTCCCGCTGGGCCGTTCTAGCCTGCCTCCTGGAGCAGCGGTCGCTTTCTGCCTTCTGCAGACCCCTTCAAGGTTTGGGGTGGGGGTCGGTGAATGGCCGTAGGTCGGGCTTGCAGCTTCTCCTGAGGTGATGGAGTGCCCAGGGGGTGCTGTTCGCCTGAGGGTGCCTGTGTCCCTTCTAGAACCTCTAGCCCAAGGAGCCCAGGGCAGAAGGGCACAGTGAAGGGGAGGAGGGTGCCTGGGGTTCAGCAGGGGTGGCCAGGGAACCCCAGAAACTGCTGATGGGTGGCCTCAGTGTGACTTGGGAGACCGCCCCTCCCCCATGCCCCTGACTGTCACCCCCAGCGGGCTGGGTGCTCGATGCCTCACGGTTCTTCAGCCACTGAATTGGCACAGTGATGCCCTCTGCCCATTCTGGAGATGTGGAAACTGGGACTCGGGGCAGTCACTGCACAAGGCACGCAGTTCAGAAAGGGCCGAGCGGGGCTTCATGCCCAGGGTGGGTGACCCCTCGTTCCTGGGCTGTGAACGCCCCCCTGGCCCCCATTCCTGGTGATCTCCATCCTCCAACCAGCAGGCTCCCCACCGGGGACCTGCCTGAGCCACCAGTGACATCCAGCTGAGTCCCGGGCTGTCCCTGAAGAGGGGGACAGGCCTGCAGGCTCCTCCAACCCTCCATTGGTCAGCGTGGGGAGGCGCCAGGTCTCCTGCTCAGACTCCACCTCCCTCCGGAGCTTGGATCCGTTTCCTGACCCCTGCCTCCACCCTCCCCAGGTTGCAAGTCCACAGTGAGTCAGGCAGGGTCCCTGGGTGCTGCTTCTCATCACAGCTCTCAGTGACAGTTATATTACTTTCGTTTTGTGTTCCTGAAATCCTGAGTTTCAAAATGAAACCAAATCCAGATACCAGAGGAGAAAAAGAAACATGCTGGTTGAGGCGCCTCCAACCCTGGAGGGCTGGGTCCGGGCTCACAGGAAGCCCTTAGGGGCGCAGACTCCACAGTTCACTGGCCTGCTCGGCCCAGCTGTGTGTCCTTGAGTAAGTGACCTGCCCTCTCAGGACTCCATTTCCCTCATCTGCAAAATGGACCTCAGAGAGTAGCAATGCACACCAAGTCCAGAGCAGGAGCCAGGCACAGAGTGACTGGCTCAGTGACTTCTTGTCACGGGGCACGTGAGAGACCTGTGTCGTTGGCCACAGGTTCGTGCACTCCCTGCCTTGGCTCAGAAGCGAGGGGCCGGCAGCTGCTGCGGGAGTGGAGATCCCGCCCCGGAGCTCAGTTTTCAGTTTCTTTTTCCATCTCTGCAGCACTCTGCTGGGAAGGGCGGCCGCTGGTCAGGGTGTGCAATTCTGAAAGTACCCTGAGTCCCAGTGCCCCCTGACCCTCCTCCAGGGCAGGGGTGCAAGGTCCTGTGGGAATCTGTGCCGCGGAGCCCCCCGCTCTGGCCGAGGGCATGCACTGCTGGGGTATACATGTGCAGCTTCATAAGTGAGTGGCATAGGGCGACCTGACTGCTCTGGGTCTCAGTGTCCCCATGGGGCAAGGGCAGATGGGGTTCAGGCTTCCCGTATTCACAGATATTTACTGAGCACTTACTGTGTGCCAGGCACGGGGAGCTCACGTCTTCAGGTAGACCTGGGGGACATGGTGAAGCTACACTTCAGATCACACTAAGTCCCTGCAGGAAATAGGCACAAGGAGGTCACCGGGTGTTTGTGGGTGAGAGAAGCAGTGAGGGAAAGCCTCGTGTGGTGGTGGCACAGGCATGGGGGTCACTCTAAAAGCAGAGGGAAGAGGACCCCAGGTGGAGGGTCACGCCCCTGCAGAGGCCTATATGGGGTGATTGACAGGCGTGAGGTTCAGAGAGGATGGAGGTACACTGGATGCCGGGCCAGGAGCTGCAGGGGTCTGTCAGTGAGGAGGGCTTCCAGTAACGCTCCAGAGGCCTGATAAAACTGGCCTGCAGGGAGCCCTCTGGCTGCTGACCCTTGTACCCCAGGAGCTGTGAGACCCTGCCTGAACCCTGAGGTGGCTTTGAGACCCAGCCTGAAATGAGAGCCAGCCAGTCCTGGGGGCCAGGGGTGGGGGGTCTCCTGCTGTGGGGAGAGTACTGCTGGGGTCTGCAGTGAATTCTAGGCCTGCTGTCCTGGGGGGTCTCCTGCTGTGGGGTGAGTACTGCTGGGGTCTGCAGTGAATTCTAGGCCTGCTGTCCTGGGGGGTCTCCTGCTGTGGGGTGAGTACTGCTGGGGTCTGCAGTGAATTCTAGGTCTGCTGTCCTGGGGGGTCTCCTGCTGTGGGGTGAGTCCTGCTGGGGTCTGCAGTGAATTCTAGGCCTGCTGTCCTGGGGGTCTCCTGCTGTGGGGTGAGTCCTGCTGGGGTCTGCAGTGAATTCTAGGTCTGCTGTCCTGGGGGGTCTCCTGCTGTGGGGTGAGTACTGCTGGGGTCTGCAGTGAATTCTAGGTCTGCTGTCCTGGGGGGTCTCCTGCTGTGGGGTGAGTCCTGCTGGGGTCTGCAGTGAATTCTAGGTCTGCTGTCCTGGGGGGTCTCCTGCTGTGGGGTGAGTACTGCTGGGGTCTGCAGTGAATTCTAGGTCTGCTGTCCTGGGGGGTCTCCTGCTGTGGGGTGAGTACTGCTGGGGTCTGCAGTGAATTCTAGGTCTGCTGTCCTGGGGGGTCTCCTGCTGTGGGGTGAGTGCTGCTGGGGTCTGCAGTGAATTCTAGGTCTGCTGTCCTGGGGGATCTCCTGCTGTGGGGTGAGTACTGCTGGGGTCTGCAGTGAATTCTAGGTCTGCTGTGCTGGGGGTCTCCTGCTGTTGGGTGAGTACTGCTGGGGTCTGCAGTGAATTCTAGGCCTGCTGTCCTGGGGGGTCTCCTGCTGTGGGGTGAGGTGAGTACTGCTGGGGTCTGCAGTGAATTCTAGGCCTGGTGTCCTGGGGGGTCTCCTGCTGTGGGGTGAGTACTGCTGGGGTCTGCAGTGAATTCTAGGCCTGCTGTCCTGGGGGGTCTCCTGCTGTGGGGTGAGTACTGCTGGGGTCTGCAGTGAATTCTAGGTCTGCTGTCCTGGGGGGTCTCCTGCTGTGGGGTGAGTGCTGCTGGGGTCTGCAGTGAATTCTAGGTCTGCTGTCCTGGGGGGTCTCCTGCTGTGGGGTGAGTACTGCTGGGGTCTGCAGTGAATTCTAGGTCTGCTGTGCTGGGGTCTCCTGCTGTTGGGTGAGTACTGCTGGGGTCTGCAGTGAATTCTAGGCCTGCTGTCCTGGGGGGTCTCCTGCTGTGGGGTGAGTACTGCTGGGGTCTGCAGTGAATTCTAGGCCTGGTGTCCTGGGGGGTCTCCTGCTGTGGGGTGAGTACTGCTGGGGTCTGCAGTGAATTCTAGGCCTGCTGTCCTGGGGGGTCTCCTGCTGTGGGGTGAGTACTGCTGGGGTCTGCAGTGAATTCTAGGTCTGCTGTCCTGGGGGTCTCCTGATGTGGGGTGAGTGCTGCTGGGGTCTGCAGTGAATTCTAGGTCTGCTGTCCTGGGGGGTCTCCTGCTGTGGGGTGAGTACTGCTGGGGTCTGCAGTGAATTCTAGGTCTGCTGTGCTGGGGGTCTCCTGCTGTGGGGTGAGTACTGCTGGGGTCTGCAGTGAATTCTAGGCCTGCTGTCCTGGGAGTCTCCTGCTGTGGGGTGAGTACTGCTGGGGTCTGCAGTGAATTCTAGGTCTGCTGTCCTGGGGGGTCTCCTGCTGTGGGGTGAGTACTGCTGGGGTCTGCAGTGAATTCTAGGTCTGCTGTCCTGGGGGGTCTCCTGCTGTGGAGTGAGTACTGCTGGGGTCTGCAGTGAATTCTAGGTCTGCTGTCCTGGGGGTCTCCTGCTGTGGGGTGAGTAATGCTGGGGTCTGCAGTGAATTCTAGGCCTGCTGTCCTGGGGGGTCTCCTGCTGTGGGGTGAGTGCTGCTGGGGTCTGCAGTGAATTCTAGGTCTGCTGTCCTGGGGGGGTCTCCTGCTGTGGGGTGAGTGCTGCTGGGGTCTGCAGTGAATTCTAGGTCTGCTGTCCTGGGAGGTCTCCTGCTGTGGGTGAGTACTGCTGGGGTCTGCAGTGAATTCTAGGTCTGCTGTACTGGGAGGTCTCCTGCTGTGGGGTGAGTACTGCTGGGGTCTACAGTGAATTCTAGGTCTGCTGTCCTGGGGGGTCTCCTGCTGTGGGGTGAGTCCTGCTGGGATCTGCAGTGAATTCTAGGTCTGCTGTCCTGGGGGGTCTCCTGCTGTGGGGTGAGTACTGCTGGGGTCTGCAGTGAATTCTAGGTCTGCTGTCCTGGGGGGTCTCCTGCTGTGGGGTGAGTACTGCTGGGGTCTGCAGTGAATTCTAGGTCTGCTGTCCTGGGAGGTCTCCTGCTGTGGGGTGAGTACTGCTGGGGTCTACAGTGAATTCTAGATCTGCTGTCCTGGGGGGTCTCCTGCTGTGGGGTGAGTACTGCTGGGGTCTGCAGTGAATTCTAGGTCTGCTGTCCTGGGAGGTCTCCTGCTGTGGGGTGAGTACTGCTGGGGTCTGCAGTGAATTCTAGGTCTGCTTATCCTGGGGGGTCTCCTGCTGTGGGGTGAGTACTGCTGGGGTCTGCAGTGAATTCTAGGTCTGCTGTCCTGGGGGGTCTCCTGCTGTGGGGTGAGTACTGCTGGGGTCTGCAGTGAATTCTAGGTCTGCTGTCCTGGGGGGGTCTCCTGCTGTGGGGTGAGTGCTGCTGGGGTCTGCAGTGAATTCTAGGTCTGCTGTCCTGAGGGGTCTCCTGCTGTGGGGTGAGTACTGCTGGGGTCTGCAGTGAATTCTAGGTCTGCTGTCCTGGGGGGTCTCCTGCTGTGGGGTGAGTGCTGCTGGGGTCTGCAGTGAATTCTAGGTCTGCTGTCCTGGGGGGTCTCCTGCTGTGGGGTGAGTACTGCTGGGGTCTGCAGTGAATTCTAGGTCTGCTGTGCTGGGGGTCTCCTGCTGTGGGGTGAGTACTGCTGGGGTCTGCAGTGAATTCTAGGTCTGCTGTCCTGGGGAGACTCCTGCTGTGGGGTGAGTACTGCTGGAGTCTGCAGTGAATTCTAGGCCTGCTGTCCTGGGGGGTCTCCTGCTGTGGGGTGAGTACTGCTGGGGTCTGCAGTGAATTCTAGGCCTGCTGTCCTGGGGGGTCTCCTGCTGTGGGGTGAGTACTGCTGGGATCTGCAGTGAATTCTAGGTCTGCTGTCCTGGGGGGTCTCCTGCTGTGGGGTGAGTGCTGCTGGGGTCTGCAGTGAATTCTAGGTCTGCTGTCCTGGGGGGTCTCCTGCTGTGGGGTGAGTACTGCTGGGGTCTGCAGTGAATTCTAGGTCTGCTGTGCTGGGGGTCTCCTGCTGTGGGGTGAGTACTGCTGGGGTCTGCAGTGAATTCTAGGCCTGCTGTCCTGGGGAGTCTCCTGCTGTGGGGTGAGTACTGCTGGGGTCTGCAGTGAATTCTAGGTCTGCTGTCCTGGGGGGTCTCCTGCTGTGGGGTGAGTACTGCTGGGGTCTGCAGTGAATTCTAGGTCTGCTGTCCTGGGGGGTCTCCTGCTGTGGGGTGAGTACTGCTGGGGTCTGCAGTGAATTCTAGGTCTGCTGTCCTGGGGGGTCTCCTGCTGTGGAGTGAGTACTGCTGGGGTCTGCAGTGAATTCTAGGTCTGCTGTCCTGGGGGGTCTCCTGCTGTGGGGTGAGTACTGCTGGGGTCTGCAGTGAATTCTAGGCCTGCTGTCCTGGGGGGTCTCCTGCTGTGGGGTGAGTGCTGCTGGGGTCTGCAGTGAATTCTAGGTCTGCTGTCCTGGGAAGTCTCCTGCTGTGGGGTGAGTACTGCTGGGGTCTGCAGTGAATTCTAGGTCTGCTGTCCTGGGGGGGGTCTCCTGCTGTGGGGTGAGTACTGCTGGGGTCTACAGTGAATTCTAGGCCTGCTGTCCTGGGGGGTCTCCTGCTGTGGGGTGAGTGCTGCTGGGGTCTGCAGTGAATTCTAGGTCTGCTGTCCTGGGAGGTCTCCTGCTGTGGGGTGAGTACTGCTGGGGTCTGCAGTTAATTCTAGGTCTGCTGTACTGGGAGGTCTCCTGCTGTGGGGTGAGTACTGCTGGGGTCTACAGTGAATTCTAGGTCTGCTGTCCTGGGGGGTCTCCTGCTGTGGGGTGAGTCCTGCTGGGGTCTGCAGTGAATTCTAGGTCTGCTGTCCTGGGGGGTCTCCTGCTGTGGGGTGAGTACTTGGGGTCTACAGTGAATTCTAGGTCTGCTGTCCTGGGGGGTCTCCTGCTGTGGGGTGAGTGCTGCTGGGGTCTGCAGTGAATTCTAGGTCTGCTGTCCTGGGGGGTCTCCTGCTGTGGGGTGAGTACTGCTGGGGTCTGCAGTGAATTCTAGGTCTGCTGTGCTGGGGGTCTCCTGCTGTTGGGTGAGTACTGCTGGGGTCTGCAGTGAATTCTAGGCCTGCTGTCCTGGGGGGTCTCCTGCTGTGGGGTGAGTACTGCTGGGGTCTGCAGTGAATTCTAGGCCTGGTGTCCTGGGGGGTCTCCTGCTGTGGGGTGAGTACTGCTGGGGTCTGCAGTGAATTCTAGGCCTGCTGTCCTGGGGGGTCTCCTGCTGTGGGGTGAGTACTGCTGGGGTCTGCAGTGAATTCTAGGTCTGCTGTCCTGGGGGGTCTCCTGATGTGGGGTGAGTGCTGCTGGGGTCTGCAGTGATTCTAGGTCTGCTGTCCTGGGGGGTCTCCTGCTGTGGGGTGAGTACTGCTGGGGTCTGCAGTGAATTCTAGGTCTGCTGTGCTGGGGGTCTCCTGCTGTGGGGTGAGTACTGCTGGGGTCTGCAGTGAATTCTAGGCCTGCTGTCCTGGGGAGTCTCCTGCTGTGGGGTGAGTACTGCTGGGGTCTGCAGTGAATTCTAGGTCTGCTGTCCTGGGGGGTCTCCTGCTGTGGGGTGAGTACTGCTGGGGTCTGCAGTGAATTCTAGGTCTGCTGTCCTGGGGGGTCTCCTGCTGTGGAGTGAGTACTGCTGGGGTCTGCAGTGAATTCTAGGTCTGCTGTCCTGGGGGGTCTCCTGCTGTGGGGTGAGTAATGCTGGGGTCTGCAGTGAATTCTAGGCCTGCTGTCCTGGGGGGTCTCCTGCTGTGGGTGAGTGCTGCTGGGGTCTGCAGTGAATTCTAGGTCTGCTGTCCTGGGGGGGTCTCCTGCTGTGGGGTGAGTGCTGCTGGGGTCTGAGGTGAATTCTAGGTCTGCTGTCCTGGGAGGTCTCCTGCTGTGGGGTGAGTACTGCTGGGGTCTGCAGTGAATTCTAGGTCTGCTGTACTGGGAGGTCTCCTGCTGTGGGGTGAGTACTGCTGGGTCTACAGTGAATTCTAGGTCTGCTGTCCTGGGGGGTCTCCTGCTGTGGGGTGAGTCCTGCTGGGATCTGCAGTGAATTCTAGGTCTGCTGTCCTGGGGGGTCTCCTGCTGTGGGGTGAGTACTGCTGGGGTCTGCAGTGAATTCTAGGTCTGCTGTCCTGGGGGGTCTCCTGCTGTGGGGTGAGTACTGCTGGGGTCTGCAGTGAATTCTAGGTCTGCTGTCCTGGGAGGTCTCCTGCTGTGGGGTGAGTACTGCTGGGGTCTACAGTGAATTCTAGATCTGCTGTCCTGGGGGGTCTCCTGCTGTGGGGTGAGTACTGCTGGGGTCTGCAGTGAATTCTAGGTCTGCTGTCCTGGGAGGTCTCCTGCTGTGGGGTGAGTACTGCTGGGGTCTGCAGTGAATTCTAGGTCTGCTATCCTGGGGGGTCTCCTGCTGTGGGGTGAGTACTGCTGGGGTCTGCAGTGAATTCTAGGTCTGCTGTCCTGGGGGGGTCTCCTGCTGTGGGGTGAGTACTGCTGGGGTCTGCAGTGAATTCTAGGTCTGCTGTCCTGGGGGGGTCTCCTGCTGTGGGGTGAGTGCTGCTGGGGTCTGCAGTGAATTCTAGGTCTGCTGTCCTGAGGGGTCTCCTGCTGTGGGGTGAGTACTGCTGGGGTCTGCAGTGAATTCTAGGTCTGCTGTCCTGGGGGGTCTCCTGCTGTGGGGTGAGTGCTGCTGGGGTCTGCAGTGAATTCTAGGTCTGCTGTCCTGGGGGGTCTCCTGCTGTGGGGTGAGTACTGCTGGGGTCTGCAGTGAATTCTAGGTCTGCTGTGCTGGGGGTCTCCTGCTGTGGGGTGAGTACTGCTGGGGTCTGCAGTGAATTCTAGGCCTGCTGTCCTGGGGAGACTCCTGCTGTGGGGTGAGTACTGCTGGAGTCTGCAGTGAATTCTAGGCCTGCTGTCCTGGGGGGTCTCCTGCTGTGGGGTGAGTACTGCTGGGGTCTGCAGTGAATTCTAGGCCTGCTGTCCTGGGGGGTCTCCTGCTGTGGGGTGAGTACTGCTGGGGTCTGCAGTGAATTCTAGGTCTGCTGTCCTGGGGGGTCTCCTGCTGTGGGGTGAGTGCTGCTGGGGTCTGCAGTGAATTCTAGGTCTGCTGTCCTGGGGGGTCTCCTGCTGTGGGGTGAGTACTGCTGGGGTCTGCAGTGAATTCTAGGTCTGCTGTGCTGGGGGTCTCCTGCTGTGGGGTGAGTACTGCTGGGGTCTGCAGTGAATTCTAGGCCTGCTGTCCTGGGGAGTCTCCTGCTGTGGGGTGAGTACTGCTGGGGTCTGCAGTGAATTCTAGGTCTGCTGTCCTGGGGGGTCTCCTGCTGTGGGGTGAGTACTGCTGGGGTCTGCAGTGAATTCTAGGTCTGCTGTCCTGGGGGGTCTCCTGCTGTGGGGTGAGTACTGCTGGGGTCTGCAGTGAATTCTAGGTCTGCTGTCCTGGGGGGTCTCCTGCTGTGGAGTGAGTACTGCTGGGGTCTGCAGTGAATTCTAGGTCTGCTGTCCTGGGGGGTCTCCTGCTGTGGGGTGAGTACTGCTGGGGTCTGCAGTGAATTCTAGGCCTGCTGTCCTGGGGGGTCTCCTGCTGTGGGGTGAGTGCTGCTGGGGTCTGCAGTGAATTCTAGGTCTGCTGTCCTGGGAAGTCTCCTGCTGTGGGGTGAGTACTGCTGGGGTCTGCAGTGAATTCTAGGTCTGCTGTCCTGGGGGGGGTCTCCTGCTGTGGGGTGAGTACTGCTGGGGTCTACAGTGAATTCTAGGCCTGCTGTCCTGGGGGGTCTCCTGCTGTGGGGTGAGTGCTGCTGGGGTCTGCAGTGAATTCTAGGTCTGCTGTCCTGGGAGGTCTCCTGCTGTGGGGTGAGTACTGCTGGGGTCTGCAGTTAATTCTAGGTCTGCTGTACTGGGAGGTCTCCTGCTGTGGGGTGAGTACTGCTGGGGTCTACAGTGAATTCTAGGTCTGCTGTCCTGGGGGGTCTCCTGCTGTGGGGTGAGTCCTGCTGGGGTCTGCAGTGAATTCTAGGTCTGCTGTCCTGGGGGGTCTCCTGCTGTGGGGTGAGTACTTGGGGTCTACAGTGAATTCTAGGTCTGCTGTCCTGGGGGGTCTCCTGCTGTGGGGTGAGTGCTGCTGGGGTCTGCAGTGAATTCTAGGCCTGCTGTCCTGGGGGGGTCTCCTGCTGTGGGGTGAGTACTTGGGGTCTACAGTGAATTCTAGGTCTGCTGTCCTGGGGGGTCTCCTGCTGTGGGGTGAGTGCTGCTGGGGTCTGCAGTTAATTCTAGGTCTGCTGTCCTGGGGGGTCTCCTGCTGTGGGGTGAGTACTGCTGGGGTCTACAGTGAATTCTAGGCCTGCTGTCCTGGGGGGTCTCCTGCTGTGGGGTGAGTACTGCTGGGGTCTGAAGTGAATTCTAGGTCTGCTGTCCTGGGAGGTCTCCTGCTGTGGGGTGAGTACTGCTGGGGTCTGCAGTGAATTCTAGGTCTGCTGTCCTGGGGGGTCTCCTGCTGTGGGGTGAGTACTGCTGGGGTCTGCAGTGAATTCTAGGTCTGCTGTCCTGGGGGGTCTCCTGCTGTGGGGTGAGTACTGCTGGGGTCTGCAGTGTATTCTAGGCCTGCTGTCCTGGGGGGTCTCCTGCTATGGGGTGAGTATTGCTGGGGTCTGCAGTGAATTCTAGGTCTGCTGTCCTAGGAGGTCTCATGCTGTGGGGTGAGTACTGCTGGGGTCTGCAGTGAATTCTAGGTCTGCTGTCCTGGGGGGTCTCCTGCTGTGGGGTGAGTCCTGCTGGGGTCTGCAGTGAATTCTAGGTCTGCTGTCCTGGGGGGTCTCCTGCTGTGGGGTGAGTACTGCTGGGGTCTGCAGTGAATTCTAGGTCTGCTGTCCTGGGGGGGGGTCTCCTGCTGTGGGGTGAGTACTGCTGGGGTCTGCAGTGAATTCTAGGTCTGCTGTCCTGGGGGGTCTCTTGCTGTGGGGTGAGTACTGCTGGGGTCTACAGTGAATTCTAGGCCTGCTGTGCTGGGGGGTCTCCTGCTGTGGGGTGAGTACTGCTGGGGTCTGCAGTGAATTCTAGGTCTGCTGTCCTGGGGGGTCTCCTTCTGTGGGGTGAGTACTGCTGGGGTCTGCAGTGAATTCTAGGCCTGCTGTCCTGGGGGGTCTCCTGCTGTGGGGTGAGTACTGCTGGGGTCTGCAGTGAATTCTAGGTCTGCTGTCCTGGGAGGTCTCCTGCTGTGGGGTGAGTACTGCTGGGGTCTGCAGTGAATTCTAGGTCTGCTGTCCTGGGGGGTCTCCTGCTGTGGGGTGAGTACTGCTGGGGTCTGCAGTGAATTCTAGGTCTGCTGTCCTGGGGGGTCTCCTGCTGTGGGGTGAGTACTGCTGGGGTCTGCAGTGAATTCTAGGTCTGCTGTCCTGGGAGGTCTCCTGCTGTGGGGTGAGTACTGCTGGGGTCTGCAGTGAATTCTAGGTCTGCTGTCCTGGGGGGTCTCCTGCTGTGTAGTGAGTACTGCTGGGGTCTACAGTGAATTCTAGGCCTGCTGTCCTGGGGGGTCTCCTGCTGTGGGGTGAGTACTGCTGGGGTCTGCAGTGAACTCTAGGTCTGCTGTCCTGGGAGGTCTCCTGCTGTGGGGTGAGTACTGCTGGGGTCTGCAGTGAATTCTAGGTCTGCTGTCCTGGGGGGTCTCCTGCTGTGGGGTGAGTACTGCTGGGGTCTGCAGTGAATTCTAGGTCTGCTGTCCTGGGAGGTCTCCTGCTGTGGGGTGAGTACTGCTGGGGTCTGCAGTGAATTCTAGGCCTGCTGTCCTGGGAGGTCTCCTGCTGTGGGGTGAGTACTGCTGGGGTCTGCAGTGAATTCTAGGTCTGCTGTCCTGGGGGGGGTCTCCTGCTGTGGGGTGAGTACTGCTGGGGTCTACAGTGAATTCTAGGCCTGCTGTCCTGGGGGGTCTCCTGCTGTGGGGTGAGTGCTGCTGGGGTCTGCAGTGAATTCTAGGTCTGCTGTCCTGGGAGGTCTCCTGCTGTGGGGTGAGTACTGCTGGGGTCTGCAGTTAATTCTAGGTCTGCTGTACTGGGAGGTCTCCTGCTGTGGGGTGAGTACTGCTGGGGTCTACAGTGAATTCTAGGTCTGCTGTCCTGGGGGGTCTCCTGCTGTGGGGTGAGTCCTGCTGGGGTCTGCAGTGAATTCTAGGTCTGCTGTCCTGGGGGGTCTCCTGCTGTGGGGTGAGTACTTGGGGTCTACAGTGAATTCTAGGTCTGCTGTCCTGGGGGGTCTCCTGCTGTGGGGTGAGTGCTGCTGGGGTCTGCAGTGAATTCTAGGTCTGCTGTCCTGGGGGGTCTCCTGCTGTGGGGTGAGTACTGCTGGGGTCTGCAGTGAATTCTAGGTCTGCTGTGCTGGGGGTCTCCTGCTGTTGGGTGAGTACTGCTGGGGTCTGCAGTGAATTCTAGGCCTGCTGTCCTGGGGGGTCTCCTGCTGTGGGGTGAGTACTGCTGGGGTCTGCAGTGAATTCTAGGCCTGGTGTCCTGGGGGGTCTCCTGCTGTGGGGTGAGTACTGCTGGGGTCTGCAGTGAATTCTAGGCCTGCTGTCCTGGGGGGTCTCCTGCTGTGGGGTGAGTACTGCTGGGGTCTGCAGTGAATTCTAGGTCTGCTGTCCTGGGGGGTCTCCTGATGTGGGGTGAGTGCTGCTGGGGTCTGCAGTGAATTCTAGGTCTGCTGTCCTGGGGGGTCTCCTGCTGTGGGGTGAGTACTGCTGGGGTCTGCAGTGAATTCTAGGTCTGCTGTGCTGGGGGTCTCCTGCTGTGGGGTGAGTACTGCTGGGGTCTGCAGTGAATTCTAGGCCTGCTGTCCTGGGGAGTCTCCTGCTGTGGGGTGAGTACTGCTGGGGTCTGCAGTGAATTCTAGGTCTGCTGTCCTGGGGGGTCTCCTGCTGTGGGGTGAGTACTGCTGGGGTCTGCAGTGAATTCTAGGTCTGCTGTCCTGGGGGGTCTCCTGCTGTGGAGTGAGTACTGCTGGGGTCTGCAGTGAATTCTAGGTCTGCTGTCCTGGGGGGTCTCCTGCTGTGGGGTGAGTAATGCTGGGGTCTGCAGTGAATTCTAGGCCTGCTGTCCTGGGGGGTCTCCTGCTGTGGGGTGAGTGCTGCTGGGGTCTGCAGTGAATTCTAGGTCTGCTGTCCTGGGGGGGTCTCCTGCTGTGGGGTGAGTGCTGCTGGGGTCTGCAGTGAATTCTAGGTCTGCTGTCCTGGGAGGTCTCCTGCTGTGGGGTGAGTACTGCTGGGGTCTGCAGTGAATTCTAGGTCTGCTGTACTGGGAGGTCTCCTGCTGTGGGGTGAGTACTGCTGGGGTCTACAGTGAATTCTAGGTCTGCTGTCCTGGGGGGTCTCCTGCTGTGGGGTGAGTCCTGCTGGGATCTGCAGTGAATTCTAGGTCTGCTGTCCTGGGGGGTCTCCTGCTGTGGGGTGAGTACTGCTGGGGTCTGCAGTGAATTCTAGGTCTGCTGTCCTGGGGGGTCTCCTGCTGTGGGGTGAGTACTGCTGGGGTCTGCAGTGAATTCTAGGTCTGCTGTCCTGGGAGGTCTCCTGCTGTGGGGTGAGTACTGCTGGGGTCTACAGTGAATTCTAGATCTGCTGTCCTGGGGGGTCTCCTGCTGTGGGGTGAGTACTGCTGGGGTCTGCAGTGAATTCTAGGTCTGCTGTCCTGGGAGGTCTCCTGCTGTGGGGTGAGTACTGCTGGGGTCTGCAGTGAATTCTAGGTCTGCTATCCTGGGGGGTCTCCTGCTGTGGGGTGAGTACTGCTGGGGTCTGCAGTGAATTCTAGGTCTGCTGTCCTGGGGGGGTCTCCTGCTGTGGGGTGAGTACTGCTGGGGTCTGCAGTGAATTCTAGGTCTGCTGTCCTGGGGGGGTCTCCTGCTGTGGGGTGAGTGCTGCTGGGGTCTGCAGTGAATTCTAGGTCTGCTGTCCTGAGGGGTCTCCTGCTGTGGGGTGAGTACTGCTGGGGTCTGCAGTGAATTCTAGGTCTGCTGTCCTGGGGGGTCTCCTGCTGTGGGGTGAGTGCTGCTGGGGTCTGCAGTGAATTCTAGGTCTGCTGTCCTGGGGGGTCTCCTGCTGTGGGGTGAGTACTGCTGGGGTCTGCAGTGAATTCTAGGTCTGCTGTGCTGGGGGTCTCCTGCTGTGGGGTGAGTACTGCTGGGGTCTGCAGTGAATTCTAGGCCTGCTGTCCTGGGGAGACTCCTGCTGTGGGGTGAGTACTGCTGGAGTCTGCAGTGAATTCTAGGCCTGCTGTCCTGGGGGGTCTCCTGCTGTGGGGTGAGTACTGCTGGGGTCTGCAGTGAATTCTAGGCCTGCTGTCCTGGGGGGTCTCCTGCTGTGGGGTGAGTACTGCTGGGGTCTGCAGTGAATTCTAGGTCTGCTGTCCTGGGGGGTCTCCTGCTGTGGGGTGAGTGCTGCTGGGGTCTGCAGTGAATTCTAGGTCTGCTGTCCTGGGGGGTCTCCTGCTGTGGGGTGAGTACTGCTGGGGTCTGCAGTGAATTCTAGGTCTGCTGTGCTGGGGGTCTCCTGCTGTGGGGTGAGTACTGCTGGGGTCTGCAGTGAATTCTAGGCCTGCTGTCCTGGGGAGTCTCCTGCTGTGGGGTGAGTACTGCTGGGGTCTGCAGTGAATTCTAGGTCTGCTGTCCTGGGGGGTCTCCTGCTGTGGGGTGAGTACTGCTGGGGTCTGCAGTGAATTCTAGGTCTGCTGTCCTGGGGGGTCTCCTGCTGTGGGGTGAGTACTGCTGGGGTCTGCAGTGAATTCTAGGTCTGCTGTCCTGGGGGGTCTCCTGCTGTGGAGTGAGTACTGCTGGGGTCTGCAGTGAATTCTAGGTCTGCTGTCCTGGGGGGTCTCCTGCTGTGGGGTGAGTACTGCTGGGGTCTGCAGTGAATTCTAGGCCTGCTGTCCTGGGGGGTCTCCTGCTGTGGGGTGAGTGCTGCTGGGGTCTGCAGTGAATTCTAGGTCTGCTGTCCTGGGAAGTCTCCTGCTGTGGGGTGAGTACTGCTGGGGTCTGCAGTGAATTCTAGGTCTGCTGTCCTGGGGGGGGTCTCCTGCTGTGGGGTGAGTACTGCTGGGGTCTACAGTGAATTCTAGGCCTGCTGTCCTGGGGGGTCTCCTGCTGTGGGGTGAGTGCTGCTGGGGTCTGCAGTGAATTCTAGGTCTGCTGTCCTGGGAGGTCTCCTGCTGTGGGGTGAGTACTGCTGGGGTCTGCAGTTAATTCTAGGTCTGCTGTACTGGGAGGTCTCCTGCTGTGGGGTGAGTACTGCTGGGGTCTACAGTGAATTCTAGGTCTGCTGTCCTGGGGGGTCTCCTGCTGTGGGGTGAGTCCTGCTGGGGTCTGCAGTGAATTCTAGGTCTGCTGTCCTGGGGGGTCTCCTGCTGTGGGGTGAGTACTTGGGGTCTACAGTGAATTCTAGGTCTGCTGTCCTGGGGGGTCTCCTGCTGTGGGGTGAGTGCTGCTGGGGTCTGCAGTGAATTCTAGGCCTGCTGTCCTGGGGGGGTCTCCTGCTGTGGGGTGAGTACTTGGGGTCTACAGTGAATTCTAGGTCTGCTGTCCTGGGGGGTCTCCTGCTGTGGGGTGAGTGCTGCTGGGGTCTGCAGTTAATTCTAGGTCTGCTGTCCTGGGGGGTCTCCTGCTGTGGGGTGAGTACTGCTGGGGTCTACAGTGAATTCTAGGCCTGCTGTCCTGGGGGGTCTCCTGCTGTGGGGTGAGTACTGCTGGGGTCTGAAGTGAATTCTAGGTCTGCTGTCCTGGGAGGTCTCCTGCTGTGGGGTGAGTACTGCTGGGGTCTGCAGTGAATTCTAGGTCTGCTGTCCTGGGGGGTCTCCTGCTGTGGGGTGAGTACTGCTGGGGTCTGCAGTGAATTCTAGGTCTGCTGTCCTGGGGGGTCTCCTGCTGTGGGGTGAGTACTGCTGGGGTCTGCAGTGTATTCTAGGCCTGCTGTCCTGGGGGGTCTCCTGCTATGGGGTGAGTATTGCTGGGGTCTGCAGTGAATTCTAGGTCTGCTGTCCTAGGAGGTCTCATGCTGTGGGGTGAGTACTGCTGGGGTCTGCAGTGAATTCTAGGTCTGCTGTCCTGGGGGGTCTCCTGCTGTGGGGTGAGTCCTGCTGGGGTCTGCAGTGAATTCTAGGTCTGCTGTCCTGGGGGGTCTCCTGCTGTGGGGTGAGTACTGCTGGGGTCTGCAGTGAATTCTAGGTCTGCTGTCCTGGGGGGGGGGTCTCCTGCTGTGGGGTGAGTACTGCTGGGGTCTGCAGTGAATTCTAGGTCTGCTGTCCTGGGGGGTCTCTTGCTGTGGGGTGAGTACTGCTGGGGTCTACAGTGAATTCTAGGCCTGCTGTGCTGGGGGGTCTCCTGCTGTGGGGTGAGTACTGCTGGGGTCTGCAGTGAATTCTAGGTCTGCTGTCCTGGGGGGTCTCCTTCTGTGGGGTGAGTACTGCTGGGGTCTGCAGTGAATTCTAGGCCTGCTGTCCTGGGGGGTCTCCTGCTGTGGGGTGAGTACTGCTGGGGTCTGCAGTGAATTCTAGGTCTGCTGTCCTGGGAGGTCTCCTGCTGTGGGGTGAGTACTGCTGGGGTCTGCAGTGAATTCTAGGTCTGCTGTCCTGGGGGGTCTCCTGCTGTGGGGTGAGTACTGCTGGGGTCTGCAGTGAATTCTAGGTCTGCTGTCCTGGGGGGTCTCCTGCTGTGGGGTGAGTACTGCTGGGGTCTGCAGTGAATTCTAGGTCTGCTGTCCTGGGAGGTCTCCTGCTGTGGGGTGAGTACTGCTGGGGTCTGCAGTGAATTCTAGGTCTGCTGTCCTGGGGGGTCTCCTGCTGTGTAGTGAGTACTGCTGGGGTCTACAGTGAATTCTAGGCCTGCTGTCCTGGGGGGTCTCCTGCTGTGGGGTGAGTACTGCTGGGGTCTGCAGTGAACTCTAGGTCTGCTGTCCTGGGAGGTCTCCTGCTGTGGGGTGAGTACTGCTGGGGTCTGCAGTGAATTCTAGGTCTGCTGTCCTGGGGGGTCTCCTGCTGTGGGGTGAGTACTGCTGGGGTCTGCAGTGAATTCTAGGTCTGCTGTCCTGGGAGGTCTCCTGCTGTGGGGTGAGTACTGCTGGGGTCTGCAGTGAATTCTAGGCCTGCTGTCCTGGGAGGTCTCCTGCTGTGGGGTGAGTACTGCTGGGGTCTGCAGTGAATTCTAGGTCTGCTGTCCTGGGGGGGTCTCCTGCTGTGTAGTGAGTACTGCTGGGGTCTACAGTGAATTCTAGGCCTGCTGTCCTGGGGGGTCTCCTGCTGTGTAGTGAGTACTGCTGGGGTCTACAGTGAATTCTAGGCCTGCTGTCCTGGGGGGTCTCCTGCTGTGGAGTGAGTACTGCTGGGGTCTACAGTGAATTCCAAGTCTGCTGTCCTGGGGGGTCTCCTGCTGTGTAGTGAGTACTGCTGGGGTCTGCAGTGAATTCTAGGCCTGCTGTCCTGGGAGGTCTCCTGCTGTGGGGTGAGTACTGCTGGGGTCCACAGTGAATTCTAGGTCTGCTGTCCTGGGGGGTCTCCTGCTGTTTAGTAAGTACTGCTGGGGTCTGCAGTGAATTCTAGGTCTGCTGTCCTGGGGGTCTCCTGCTGTGGGGTGAGTACTGCTGGGGTCTACAGTGAATTCTAGGTCTGCTGTCCTGGGGGGTCTCCTGCTGTTTAGTGAGTACTGCTGGGGTCTGCAGTGAATTCTAGGCCTGCTGTCCTGGGGGGTCTCCTGCTGTGGGGTGAGTACTGCTGGGGTCTGCAGTGAATTCTAGGTCTGCTGTCCTGGGGGGTCTCCTGCTGTGGGGTGAGTACTCCTGGGGTCTGCAGTGAATTCTAGGTCTGCTGTCCTGGGAGGTCTCCTGCTGTGGGGTGAGTACTGCTGGGGTCTGCAGTGAATTCTAGGTCTGCTGTCCTGGGAGGTCTCCTGCTGTGGGGTGAGTACTGCTGGGGTCTGCAGTGAATTCTAGGTCTGCTGTCCTGGGGGGTCTCCTGCTGTGGGGTGAGTACTGCTGGGGTCTGCAGTGAACTCTAGGTCTGCTGTCCTGGGAGGTCTCCTGCTGTGGGGTGAGTACTGCTGGGGTCTGCAGTGAATTCTAGGTCTGCTGTCCTGGGGGGTCTCCTGCTGTGTAGTGAGTACTGCTGGGGTCTACAGTGAATTCTAGGCCTGCTGTCCTGGGGGGTCTCCTGCTGTGGAGTGAGTACTGCTGGGGTCTACAGTGAATTCTAGGTCTGATGTCCTGGGGGGTCTCCTGCTGTGTAGTGAGTACTGCTGGGGTCTGCAGTGAATTCTAGGCCTGCTGTCCTGGGAGGTCTCCTGCTGTGGGGTGAGTACTGCTGGGGTCTACAGTGAATTCTAGGTCTGCTGTCCTGGGGGGTCTCCTGCTGTTTAGTGAGTACTGCTGGGGTCTGCAGTGAATTCAAGGTCTGCTGTCCTGGGGGGTCTCCTGCTGTGGGGTGAGTACTGCTGGGGTCTGCAGTGAATTCTAGGTCTGCTGTCCTGGGGGGTCTCCTGCTGTGGGGTGAGTCCTGCTGGGGTCTGCAGTGAATTCTAGGTCTGCTGTCCTGGGGTGTCTCCTGCTGTGGGGTGAGTACTGCTGGGGTCTGCAGTGAATTCTAGGTCTGCTGTCCTGGGGGGTCTCCTGCTGTGGGGTGAGTACTGCTGGGGTCTGCAGTGAATTCTAGGTCTGCTGCCCTGGGGGGTCTCCTGCTGTGGGGTGAGTACTGCTGGGGTCTGCAGTGAATTCTAGGTCTGCTGTCCTTGGGGGTCTCCTGCTGTGGGGTGAGTACTGCTGGGGTCTACAGTGAATTCTAGGTCTGCTGTCCTGGGGGGTCTCCTGCTGTGGGGTGAGTACTGCTGGGGTCTGCAGTGAATTCTAGGTCTGCTGTCCTGGGGGGTCTCCTGCTGTGGGGTGAGTCCTGCTGGGGTCTGCAGTGAATTCTAGGTCTGCTGTCCTGGGGGGTCTCCTGCTGTGGGGTGAGTCCTGCTGGGGTCTGCAGTGAATTCTAGGTCTGCTGTCCTGGGGGGTCTCCTGCTGTGGGGTCAGTACTGCTGGGGTCTGCAGTGAATTCTAGGTCTGCTGTCCTGGGGGGTCTCCTGCTGTGGGGTGAGTACTGCTGGGGTCTGCAGTGAATTCTAGGTCTGCTGTCCTGGGAGGTCTCCTGCTGTGGGGTGAGTACTGCTGGGGTCTGCAGTGAATTCTAGGTCTGCTGTCCTGGGGGGTCTCCTGCTGTAGAGTGAGTACTGCTGGGGTCTACAGTGAATTCTAGGTCTGCTGTCCTCGAGGGTCTCCTGCTGTGTAGTGAGTACTGCTGGGGTCTGCAGTGAATTCTAGGTCTGCTGTCCTGGGGGGTCTCCTGCTGTGGGGTGAGTACTGCTGGGGTCTGCAGTGAATTCTAGGTCTGCTGTCCTGGGGGGTCTCCTGCTGTGGGGTGAGTACTGCTGGGGTCTGCAGTGAATTCTAGGTCTGCTGTCCTGGGGGGTCTGCTGCTGTGGGGAGAGTACTGCTGGGGTCTGCAGTGAATTCTAGGTCTGCTGTCCTGGGGGGTCTCCTGCTGTGGGGTGAGTACTGCTGGGGTCTGCAGTGAATTCTAGGTCTGCTGTCCTGGGGGGTCTCCTGCTGTGGGGTGAGTACTGCTGGGGTCTGCAGTGAATTCTAGGCCTGCTGTCCTGGGGGGTCTCCTGCTGTGGGGTGAGTCCTGCTGGGGTCTACAGTGAATTCTAGGTCTGCTGTCCTGGGGGGTCTCCTGCTGTGGGGTGAGTACTGCTGGGGTCTGCAGTGAATTCTAGGTCTGCTGTCCTGGGGGGTCTCCTGCTGTGGGGTGAGTCCTGCTGGGGTCTACAGTGAATTCTAGTCTGCTGTCCTGGGGGGTCTCCTGCTGTGGGGTGAGTACTGCTGGGGTCTGCAGTGAATTCTAGGTCTGCTGTCCTGGGGGGTCTCCTGCTGTGGGGTCAGTACTGCTGGGGTCTGCAGTGAATTCTAGGTCTGCTGTCCTGGGGGTCTCCTGCTGTGGGGTGAGTACTGCTGGGGTCTGCAGTGAATTCTAGGTCTGCTGTCCTGGGAGGTCTCCTGCTGTGGGGTGAGTACTGCTGGGGTCTGCAGTGAATTCTAGGTCTGCTGTCCTGGGAGGTCTCCTGCTGTGGGGTGAGTACTGCTGGGGTCTGCAGTGAATTCTAGGTCTGCTGTCCTGGGGGTCTCCTGCTGTGGGGTGAGTACTGCTGGGGTCTGCAGTGTATTCTAGGTCTGCTGTCCTGGGAGGTCTCCTGCTGTGGGGTGAGTACTGCTGGGGTCTGCAGTGAATTCTAGGTCTGCTGTCCTGGGGGGGTCTCCTGCTGTAGAGTGAGTACTGCTGGGGTCTACAGTGAATTCTAGGTCTGCTGTCCTGGGGGTCTCCTGCTGTGGGGTGAGTACTGCTGGGGTCTACAGTGAATTCTAGGTCTGCTGTCCTGGGAGGTCTCCTGCTGTGGGGTGAGTACTTCTGGGGTCTGCAGTGAATTCTAGGTCTGCTGTCCTGGGGGGTCTCCTGCTGTGGGGTGAGTACTGCTGGGGTCTGCAGTGAATTCTAGGTCTGCTGTCCTGGGGGGGTCTCCTGCTGTAGAGTGAGTACTGCTGGGGTCTACAGTGAATTCTAGGTCTGCTGTCCTGGGGGTCTCCTGGTGTGGGGTGAGTACTGCTGGGGTCTGCAGTGAATTCTAGGTCTGCTGTCCTGGGGTTCTCCTGCTGTGGGGTGAGTACTGCTGGGGTCTGCAGTGAATTCTAGGTCTGCTGTCCTGGGGGGGGGTCTCCTGCTGTGGGGTGAGTACTGCTGGGGTCTACAGTGAATTCTGGGCACCAGATTGGGGAGGGGTGTCTGCTCCGTCCTCGGGTCTGGGGAGGCGCCGTTTGAGGATACGCCAACCAGTTGCAACCTCGGCTTGTGCCAGGGGAGTAGCCCGGCCCAGCAGTCGGAGCAGAGCCCTGAGCAGAGGCCCTGGTGGGCTGCGGAGGGATCCTGGACTTCCGGACAGTCTTAAAGCCCCAGTGGTGTCTAGTGCCCGGCTGGGGTGGAGAGTGTCCTGACCACACCTGCAGGAGACCACAGATGGGCCTCTCAGCCCAGGTCCACACCCCTGTTCCTGACTGCAGGAGGCTCTTGAGGATCAGAGCCAACTCAGGGGGCTGAGGCAGGAGGATGGCCCTTAGGGTGTAGCTGAGGGGCAGGGCACCTGGGTCCAACCCCCAGGAGGCCAGGCTTGGCCTCCACCCCTCTGGGGAGAGCCTGGGGGCCCAGGGCGGAGCGCGAGCTCCCGGGACGGCTCACCTCTGCTGGGACCTCCTTTCCTTTTGTGCTCTTTGAGTTTTCTCTTCCTGATTAACTGGTCAAAGCACCCCCCTCCCCAGAGGGAAGCCCCCGCACCAGCTTGGGCTGGGTCATCTGGTCCTCTCCTGGACACGCACCCTCTGGACCAGAATCTCTGACCACAGGGCGGTTTGGGCAGCGCTTCTCGCGGTGGGAATGTGTGTCCCCCTCGTAGCTGATGGACACGGAGGCCATCTTCTGCTCTAACAGACAGTGTGGCCCTGAGACATTCGCGGCCCCTTGGTCAGTGAGTCGAGTGCTGCTCAGAGGCGCTTGTCCAGGGTGCGAGCTTCCACTGGTGTCGCAGACCGGTCACCACAGTAACGCGCTCCTGCAGGGCTGGCGGGTCCTGGCGGTCCCCACCGTGGACATCCTCCCCTGGCTGCAGCTGGCCATCTCCTCTTCCGTGTGGTCCCTCCAGTGTCTCCTTGACCAGCCAGCCTGCCTGCGCACCGTCTGCCCCACCGCCCACTCCCCTGGTCTGTCATTGGCCACCTCACCGGCCGTGGCCGAGCTGACCAGCCCGGCGACTCACCCTCCAGCGCCCAGCTGACTCTATGTCCAGCAGCTGTGCCCACCTGACTCCTCCCGGCCGCCAGCCCAGGAGTCTGACCCACGCGTCACCTCAGCTAGTTGACCCGTCCGTCCACTCACAGGCACACACGGCCCTGTCCTTCAGCCTGTCCCTTGATGACCCACCCCTCTCCCGGCCGGCTTCTCGTCCCCCAGCCTCGCGCCGGCTCACGCTCCTGCCTGGCTGATCTGCTGTCCGCTGTCCTGAGCACCCCTCGGTGTCTTCAGAGGACCCGTCCACCCAGGCGTCCTGCGCTGGGCAGCCGGCCCTGTGGCTTCTCTCCTCTCCCCCTGGCTGTGGCTCCTGTGCCCTGGCTGGGAGGCCGCAGTCCCCACCTCACCCCTGGAGGTCCAGCGGGGCTGCCCCGTCACCTCTGGGCCTCGGTCCTCCCCCTGAGCTCCGCCTCTGTCCCGCTGGGCGCCCTGCGGACCCCCCTCAGGCTCACCTTCCCTTTCAAGCCCTTTCTCTCCCTGGGGCAGCGTCCACCGTGAGGGCCACCTGGGGGCTGGGGCAGCGCCCAGTGTTCGTGGTGCCCGGTGGCGGCGGGGGCTGGGCCTCTGGGTGTCCCAGGGGCCACACTCGCCGGACAGAGGCCTCCTCCTCCTCCTCTGCCATCAGGCCCGCTGTCCGAGTCCCCGCAGCCCACAGCTGGGCTGATGGTGGTGGCCACAGAGGTCAGAGGGGGGGCCCACCGGGACACAGCCCTGCCCTGCGCCTCGCCCCCGCGTGGGGCAGCTCTGGGCCCTGGGTCGTTCCCTCTGCCCTTAACAGTGACCTGGGGGACACTGAGCAGTCTGCACCGGCTCTGCCCCTTGGTCCTCTGCGCTCTGGACGCTCACCTGTCAGGTGCCAGTTTCCCGTCCTGGCAGACTGGGGATGGCGACTGCCACTCGTCACAGGGACCCGGAAGAATCAGCGGAGGGAGCTGAGGTCCGGCAGTTGGCTCAGAGCCAGGCGTGGTGGCCAGGGCCCGCGCACGGAGCCGGCCGCCAGCCCCTTTCCTCACCCTGCGGGGCGGCTGGTGCCAGGAGGGCAGCTCTGGCCCAGGGGTGGGTAGTGGGGGTGGCCAGCCTGGTGACGAGTGGGTGGTGGACAGTCTGGAAGTCATCAGTCACTTGGTGGCCTGGCGGGTGGCCTGGGGCTGCCCCGCGAGCCTCCCCCCATCAGAGCTGAGGCTGGAGTTGAGACCCCCGGGCCGGTGGCTGAGAGGAGTCGGCGGGCACGGCTGCTGGACGTGCCGTCAGGTGCTGGCTGGGCGCTGGAGGGGGGCACCCTTGGGGAGTCATCATGGTGCTGGGGACGTGACAAAGGGGCTTTTCTGGTGTCCGCCTCCAGACGGCCCTGCGGCACGGTGGCCGCAGGCTGTCCTCGCTCACACGCTCCAGGGCCCAGCGAGACCCGCCCAGGTCTCGGGCAGCCTCCCCAGCAGGGCCCGGCCCAGGTGCACCTGGCACCTCCGCTGCCCACACCCAGCTCGGTCCCTTCCGCAGAGCGGCTGCCCTCGGAGCTGTCACCAGGTTGACTTCTTAGTGTCCAGTGGCTTCTCCGCGTCCACGGGCCCTTACTGCCCTCGGGCCTGGACCACCCTGTCCGGGCCACTTTGCCCTCGAGCAGCACAGGGACCCTGCGTAGTGGGCTGAATGGGGGCCCCCAGAATCTCTGTCCCCGTCCAGCCCCCGGACCCTGACAACGTGACTCTAGGGGACAGCAGGTGGACTGTGGGGGCTCCTCACGGGGTGCTGACCGCCCTGGGAAGGCCCCCCACGGCCCCCGGCTCCTGGCCAGCACTGCCAGGGACGCCCCTCCTTCCCAGGCCCCTCCACCTTCCCGCAGCTCCGCAGACCTCGGGCGTGAGCCACCCCTGCCCCCGAGCTGCCCCTCGGGGTGGAGCCTGCGTTTCATTGTCAGGGCCCCTGGTGACCGGCGCCTGGCGGCTCCCCTGGGCCTGCGGGTGGACTCACGGGGCCTGAGCAACAGGACAGACCTGCTCAGAGGCCTGCGGTGGGGGACTGCGGCCTCTGCCGTCTGCAGGTCATAGGTGGGTGGCCTGGCCCCAGCGTGGCCTCAGAGACCCCAGGGCTTCCCTGGAAATGCCCGCTCCCCAGCCCGTCCCCCCACCAGGGCCCTTGTGGCCAGGTGGCGGACACCCAGGGACGGCAGAGCCGATGGGAGCGGCGGGGGGCAGGGGCAGGGGGCAGCAGACCTCTCCGGGGGGAAGACGGGGGCACTACGGTCCCCACAGAGGGGCCGAGAGGAGCCCGGTGGCGATATCTGCCTCAGTCAGACGCGCTCCACGTCAGGCCCAGGCCCCCCTGAAGCAGACAGGGGCAGGCTGGGGCCCAGAGACACAAGTGACCTGCGCAGGGCCACACAGCAGAAAAGAAACCGGAACCCACCCTCCCAAGCCAGGGCTCCTGAAGACCACGCTGTCCAGGCTCAGAGTGGCCAACGGGGTCCCACCAGGGAGACGTGGATCCCCTGGGGCTGACACCCAAGTGTGTGGAAGAGGCCCCCTGCCCCAGAGATGGACGCTGAGCCGGCTTCCTAGCCCAGGCGCCCACTTTCCACCCACTGGGCAGGAGCTGGCCTCCCTCGCGGCCGGCCTCCCTCGCCCTCTCCCTCGCCCTCTCCCTGCGTGCAGAGCCCTGGGGGGGACAGGCGACACCCGAGAAGGGAGCTCCTTGGAGACATTTTATTGACTCTTCTCTGGAGGTTCTCGCTGGGCCGGCGGCGGGCACCCCTCCTGGGCATCTGGCGGTGAGGAGTGCGGCGGTGGGCACCTTCCTGGGCCTCTGGCGTTACGCATGCGTCTGCTTGGCCTCGGGGCTCTGCGGGGCCCCCGGGCTGTCCTCGGCGCTCCCCTCCTGCCTCTCGGGCTCCATCAGCAGCAGCTGGCCCTGCACGGGTAGCTGCTCCTCCTCGTCCTCGTCCTCGTCCTCCTCCTCCTCGTCCTCCTCCTCCTCCTCCTCCTCCTCACCCTCTGACGACAGGGAGAAGTTATCCTGGCTCACGCAGGCCACCAGCTTCTTCATGGACGACTCGTGGCCCCGGCTGTGGCCCGTGCCCTGGCCGGTGCCGTGGCCTGTGCTGAGCTTGGCGCATCGGGAACCCATGGTCCACTCTGCCGTCTCTCTGGACTAGGGAGGGAGGCGGCCGGGGGGTGGAGGGGCTGTGAGGCGGACAGAGTGCTGACATCACAAAGGGGCCCTGGAGCCCACCCCCCCCAGCACCCAAGGCAGGGCGGGCAGCTGGGCCGGGGGAGGTCTGTCCAGTGCTACCCGCCCTGTGGGCCTCGTTGGCCTGGACCCTTGCCCTCTTAGCTGAGCGCCAGGGGTGCCGAGAGCTGGGGATCGTGTGCAGACAGGGTCAGGAGAGAGGCTGCCCCTCGGGGCTGGCAATGGGTGGGCTTCCTGACCCGCTGACGTGGCAGTGACTCACGGTGCCTCAAGTCCACCCCCACACTGTGCCCCTTACAGGGCCGGGCTGTGGCTCCGTGGCGGGGCGCGGCGGGGCGGTTCCCAGCACACACAAGACCCCTCCTGACTGTTACAGTGTGTCCTCCAACATCCCGGAAGGTGCGGTCCCAGGTCCCGGTGGACACAGGGGAACTGCCCACTGGTGGTGCCACTCAGGCCCAGCCCCAGTGTCTCACGCAGGGCGGGGTGGCGGGGTGGCGGGGTGGGAGGAGCCAGGACCACCGTGGAGGGGTCCTGCTAGGTCTGGTGCCACGCACCTGTGATGCCAGCTGCGAGGCAGGCTGAGGCAGGAGGACCTCTAGGTCAAGGCCCCCTGGCCTGGTAGGAAGAGGCCCTGGATTTCATCCCCAGCACTGACTTGTCATAATGACCCTCTGAGATGTCCATCTCAATCTGAGAGCCAGCGGCAGCTACTGTGCCACTTGTCTAGGTGGCCTAGTGTCCCTGTCAGAGGTGGCAGAGTTCACACACGTGGAGTGACGGGCAGATGGAGTCCCACCAGAACCGCAGCCCTGGCTCAGCCCTGCTGCGGTCTACCTCACTTGCTGGAGCACACCCGACCTGCCTCCCACCTCGGGCTCTTGCAGCCCTCTGCTGCTCACGTCACCCGGCCACCCCATGTCTGGACCGTGCTCCACAGTGGCCCTTTAGTCGGGTGGACTTCCTGGCTTCAAAGACCCCCAGGGAGGACGGTGCCCCGGGCATCACCCCGACGCCCTGGGCCCTCCTAGGAAGGGCTGTGACCAGCCCAACGGCGGCCTCCCAGATCCGCAAAGGAGACCCTGCAGCCGGGGTTCGCACCAGTCTTTATTCGGCAGGTGACTGCTTGTGGGCTCCTGGGCAGCTCGGGGCTCGGGCGTGCGGCACAGGAGGGGTGTCAGGGCCTCGCGTTCCTGGGGCAGGTGACTCGGCTTCCACGGGGCTTCCGGAAGGGTCACTACTGCCTCCTGCACCTCCTCTTCCTCCTGACTCTTCTGCAGACTTGGGGAAAGAGAAGACGGTTCCTGGACCCCGGGGCTCCTCCCTCCCGGCCTCCCGCCCCGAGCCGCGTCCTCGCGCCTGCCCGGGGGTGCGGGCCTGGGCCAGCGGGTGGGCACGCACCTCGGTAGCAGCGGCAGCACCGCCGCCTGTACCTGCACCTGCAGCGCCTGCGGTGCCTCTGGCAGGACTGGCGGCACCTGTGGATCCGCTGCAGCCTCCGCCGGGAGCAGGGCCTGCGCCTGTACTGGCAGCTTCTCTGTGTCCTGCCGAAGACCTCGGCGGGCTCCTGGGTCAGCCCCTGCTCCTGCTCCTGCTCCCGCTCCTGGTCCTCACATCCCGTGTCCTGCCTGGGCCCCTGCTGCAGACGGTCACCAGGGTTCCTCACGCGGCATCGGACCATGGCGTCTGCGGCTTGGTGGCAGACCCGGGGCGACTGGGCTGAGGCTGCGGCTGGCCGTGGCGGGAGGAGGGCTGGGGCCCGCCTGCTCTTGGTGTTGCTGTTGGTCTGCTCGGGGGGGCTCTCGGGGCCCATATATAAAGGGGGCCCCACTATGACCTGGCGGCCCTGCCCAGCCCCTTCTGTGAGGGCGACTCAGGGCAGGGCCCACCGCCCGGCACACCTGCTGGGATCGGGCCAGGTGGCCTCCTGCCTGGCCTGTAACGTGTGTCCCCTGGAGCCAGAGGACCCTCGGATCCCGAGAGAGCCACGGCTTTTCCTGTCCCGGTCAAGCCTCCGCCGGTCAGGGTTCGTCCACAGGTGCCACTCCTCAGTGTCCTGCTGTGATCTCAGGCTTGAGGTGGCCACTGTTTGCATGACATGACTGCATAATGGCCGCATGCCCGGAGGTGACCGCTCCTCCCCAGCCTCCCTCCCTTGATTTCCAGGAGACCCGCCTCCTCCGTTTCCTTTTCCCTCTCCCACTTGCACATAGTGACCCTTGACCTTCCACATAGTGACCCTTGACCTTCTGAGTCTGACTCATTGACCTGGTGGGTCTCACGTTCCCTCCATTGACCGGCAGGGGACATTCTTTATGGCTGATCTTTATGGCTGAATAAAACTCCACTGTGTACACAGACCATCTTGTCCACTGATGGTCACCCGGCTGGTGCCACATTTGGCTGTTGTGAAATGTGGCTGTTGTGAAATGCGAGTGTCCCTGCCGAGTGTCCCTGCCGAACGCTGACTCTTCAGCGTTGATACCGGGGACGGCTCAGCTGGGTCTTCCGAGGGCCCCCCATACGATTTCCGTAGCAGACGTACTGATTCACACTCCCACCCACCGCGCAGACGTTCACACGTTTATTGGCCATTTGTATTTCTTAAGCCTTTGGGTGGCCCGTTTATTAATTGTGAAGCACCTGCAGAGATCCCCTCCCCCCTGCAGGGGCAGAGCTCTGAGGATCCCGCTGACCAAGTCACTGGCCGCGTCTGGAGCTGGAGTGTCCGCCTGGGAGTCAGGGAGGTCTCCTCCTCCTCCGTGGCGAGACCCACGTTAATCTTAACGGGGTCCTGTGGAGGCCCAGGGTGCACTCAGTGTCCAGCACCAAACTCAGACACCAAGCCCTGTCGGTAGGAATGCGGCCCCTGGCGGCCTTTGGGTACGTGACGGGTTTGTGTAGAAACGTGTGTCGCGTGTGATCCCCGCGACGTCCAGGGCGGACGGCACCATGCCCTCCCCACAGAGCCGGGTCCTGGTCCCCGACTGAGCCTGCTGTCTCACAGGGCTGAAGGGACTTGGCGCACGTGCTGAGAGCCAGGATCTCGGGGTGGGGACATTCTCCTGGATCACCTGGGAGGGCCCAGTGCCATCTCAGAGGGGCCTCGGGGAGGGGTCTCAGAGCATGGGCCACGGCTGAGGGAGGCCGTGAGCCAGGAGCGCAGGTGGCCGCTGGCCCCTGGGAAAGGCAAGGCAAGGGCTCTTCCCCAAACCTCCTGCCGGCACCCTGCCGCGAGCCCTGTCTTCAAGCCCCGTCTGGGGCTCTTCTACTCAGGTAGGTGCCAGGAGGGGACTGGACTCGACGGCCCTCCACTGGGCCACGGCCTCAGGCCGTCTCAGTCTTGTGTGACAGGGTCGGGCTAGGTGGCCCAGGCTGGCTTGGCACTCTCGGTGGGGACTGGACTCGACGGCCCTCCACTGGGCCACGGCCTCAGGCCGTCTCAGTCTTGTGTGACAGGGTCGGCTAGTGGCCCAGGCTGCTTGGCACTCTCGGTCCTCCTGCCTCAGCCTCCCAGGTTGCTGGGACCACAGCGACGGGCCCGGCTCTGTTTTCCCCTCAGATAACGGACCTGTCTTCTACCATGGACTTTGTGGTCATCTGTCAACAGCAGCGATGAGAGGGGCGGAGGGCTCAACGGGGCAGCCCTGGCCAGGGGCAGGGCCGTCCCCTCAGCCTCCCCTGGGGCCTGGTAAAGCCACAAGTGACCAGAGCTTACCCCAGGTGCCGCTCGCTGGGAATCTCCAGAGTTAGAGCTTGAGGGTCAAGATGGAAGTCCACCTGCCACCCTCCCGGGACATGGGGGGTCACCGGAGCAGCCCTGCGCGTCTGCAGAAGCAGCCTGGCTGCCACTGTCGCGCGGGGTCAGTCGAGGACCCGGAGCTGGGCACTCAGCGGGCACACAGAGGGCTCACATGCCGGAGCCGGGCGGGCCTGTCCTTCAGGGGACTGGTCTTGAGTTCCGGTGGCTGATGAGGTGCCCCGGGAGGACCACCCTGGGCGCGTCCAGGGGTCGGAGGGCTGGGCTTTCCCGGCCTGTGACAGAGCCTGTCAGACCAAGTCCAAGTCCGGTCGCTCTTGGGTCAGGTGTCCAGCCCCGGCGGCCATCTCCACGTCTCACTCGCTGTGGGAACTCGGGGGCAGGCAGTGTCCTGAGGGAGTGTGGCCCAGGCAGCGCGGCGGTGGGCAAGTGCCCGTCCTTGGCCGTGACGGTGTACCCCGTGTGGCACCACTGGGGACCAGGTGGAGTCCAGCCTGCTAACCCGCCAGCTGGACGCGCCGTCCTGCTGCTCACCTGGAGGGCTCCTGACAGGTGACCCACTTGTGACTCACCTCTGGGCTGAAACGGACCCAGGTGGCACTTTGTGAGGCCACGGCCTCTCTCGTGGGTGGTGCTGGTCCCCAAGCCCAGGGCCTGGCGTGCGCTGGTCCCCACCATCCCCCTCACAGGGGTCACATCTTGAGCTCAGGTCGTCACTTGGACTGGCTCTGGGGCCCCGAGACACCCCCAGGAGCTGCCGAACCCCGAGGTACACACTCCTGCGGCGGCCCCTTTCACGGCCCCCCACGCGCTGGGGGTCCCGGGGCCGACAGGGGCTCCGTGACCTGGCCGTGGGGCTCTGCCGAGTTGGCCGTCGAGGTGGTCCGGAGGCGGACGGCACCGGGAGACGCCCTCCCGCCCCCCGCCCTCCCCAGCCCCCGCCCGAGGCCCCTCTCAAGGACCAGGAGACGTTGGGTGGGATGATTTTCGACATTTATTGACAGGTGGCATTGCTCCTCAGCGGACTCCTGTGTTCAATGAACGGTGGCGTTTCCCAGATGTGGCAGGAGGGTCTTGCGGTTTGGTGACATTCCTGGGCAGGAGTCGCATGGTCTGGCGACGATGCCCGTCTCAGTACCTCCTGCACCTCAGGGTGTACGTGCGGCGGCAGCACCCTAGGGGGACAGAGAGGCGTCAGGGGAGCCCGGCCCCGGCCCCCCACCCCGGGCCGCGCCCTTACTTAAGGCTCTCCGCCGGCGGCAGCAACGCCTCCTCCGTTGGCGACATCTTCGTCTGCGGCGGCGGCATCTGCTCCGGCAGGGGGCGCGGCAGCAGATGTATCGTGCCATGGCCAGGGTGGACTGGGGCTACGCGGGCTCAGGGCAGGGGCACCGCCGCGGCTGAGCCAGCCAACCTGTGGGCAGGTGGAACTTGGTGGGCTGAGGCCCAGGCCCGGCCGGCTCCTCTTATAGACCCAGGGACCCCCTGGGCATTGTGAGGTCAGAGGGCCGCCACCTCACAGACAGGGCCCCCGCCTCGCGTCCATATATGGGCAGGGGCGGGGGGGGGGCGGCCCCCGGGCCTACGGGTCACAGCCACAGGGACCCAGGGTGACCTCTGCATCAGGGCAGCCTCCGCTCCTCGTCCATCGGGCAGTCCCCACTGGGTCCCGCTGGGGCTGGCTTCTGGGAAGGGCCCTGGGGTCAGGGATGGAGCGGACAGTGTCCTCCTGCCCCCTGGATGGGACGGGGACCCTGGGGGCCTGGGGGCCAGCGCTAGGGAACCCCGTGAGGGGATGAGCTGCTCCTGCATGGCAGGCCGGGGGTGACCGGGCGGGACAGCTGCTCGGTGGGCGCAGGGTCTCCTGGGCTGACGGAGGTGTCGGGAGCCACCGTGGTGGGCGACCACAGGTGTCCTCCTGTGGTCCTGAAGGTGTCCAGGGAGGAGGGAGCAGGGTCGAGCCAGCGGGCAGCTGTCCGCCACCCAGTTCACAGCGGCCCCCCTGCAGCCCCACTGCTGCCCCCGGGCCTTTGTCCAACTGAGCTGCTCGGTCCCACCGAAGGCCACCTGGGCCCTGCTGGAACCCAGCCTCCCGCTGCCCGCTGTCCGGCAGGAGGGAGGGGGCGGGAGGAGGGTCCTTTCCCGGCCTCAGGGGGGGCGGAGGAAGGACCAAGGGGACACCAGGTGTCATGTGACTAGGTTCCGAGGGGGCAGTGCTGGCCCCCGGAGGTGAGAGTCCATGTTCCCTCGCCCACTGGGTCCAGTGGCGTCCTGGTCTCCGGTCCTCGCACACCCGAGACTCTTCCTCGTTTTCTGATTGAGCTGGGGATGGAACCAGGGCCTCCCCAGGGCCCGGTGGCCGTCGCCCCCTGAGCCGCACCCCAGCCCCGCGGTGCTGTCACGGGGTGACCCACGGGGTCTCAGAAGCCCCCGCCCCCTCTGAGGACCAGGACTTCAGGACAGAGGGTGGATCCCCTGGGTAAGTGCCCACTCTGCCTTTTACGGAGTGGTGCCTGCCAGGTCCTGTCCCCAGCCGGGGACGCAGCACCAGCAGGACTGTGGAGCACTTCCCAGGTGGCAGGTTTGTGCAGGTGAGCCAACAGGAATTTGGAAACCCATCACGGACACCCGCACAAGGTGGGCGTGGCGGGTGCCTGAGCCGTGACTGGGAGGAGGGGACACTTTTAAAACTCAGCTGGTAGAACGGGTAGTTGACACCCAGGGTCTAGAGCAAGGGCCCTGGGCAGCATCGAGTGGTCCCAGCGACGAGTGGTGGTACAGATAAAGACCCTTCCAAGAGACGCTCGGTGTGCACACGGGAGGCCGAGGCAGGAGGACGGCAAGGGCCCAGCCAGCCTTGGCCACGGCGAGGCCCTGAGCGCCTCAGGGAGACCCTGTCTCTCAACAAAACACAAGATAGGGCCGGGATGCGGCTCAGCGGTGGAGGCCCTGAGTCCCATCCCCAGTACTACCCCAAAAGAAAAAGCCACGGAAAACAGGGCTCCCTCCTAAACACGCTCCGTTTGGCTGTTTCTGCCGACAAGTGGCCTTTATTTCCCTGGTGTGACAAAGAGGAAGGATCCTGGGAAAGCCGGATTCTACCTTCAGCACCAGGAGGCTTCATTCAAACCAATTCAGGGCCTCCTCAACCCACTGATCCAGATCAGACACAAAGGGCACTTAACATGGCTTCTCTGGAAGTGAAGAGCCTGACGGAACAGCATTCAAACTCCTAGAAAAGTGCACGAGGCCCCGGGCACCCAAGGAGCAGAAATGTCACTCTCCAGGGCTTCAGAGTCCCCAGGCCCAGGGCTGAGGTGACACTGGAGGGAGGGCGCCCAGGTGGCAGGAGCTGTGGGTGCCCGCTGTCCCGGGAGGCCCTGCCCCACACAGCTCTCGGGGGCCGGCACCTGCGGCTTCTGCCAGGTCCTGAGTGTCGCGCGTCGGCGCTGGGCAGAGGGACAGGCTTAACAGTGGAACCCAGCGGCCGTGGGGGCACCAGGAGGGGCGGCCCTGGAGCTGACCAGCCCCTGGCCTCTCGGGGGGTCTGCGCGCGGTCCCCTGGCTGGCCCAGCCCTTGCGGCTCTCGGATGTTCTGTTATCTCCCCCTCCCCCCCCCCGGAGAGGGACCTCCTGGGGCCACCCTAGGGCTGACATGGGACCAGTGTGCAGAAGCAGGGTCCTTTTCCCGTGATTTCTAGACAGACACACCCCTGGCCACCCTGTCCCCGTGGGTACGGTCACCAGACCCCACCAGCTTCCCCTGCCGGATCCCAAGGGGACCCCCACTCTGCCCCACGGCCCTGACCCCTGCCCGCCCACCCCCACACCTGTGACGTCACAGTGGCCACCCACACGGCCACCTGCTCGAGGGGCGTCTGCAGAGAGGGGAGGGAGTGGGCGTGCCCCTCGGCTGTCAGGAAGAGCCAGGCAGAGACGTCCCAGATGGGGACGTTGGCGGGGACACACCCCCACAGCCAGGGTCCCCCATGGAGCCGTGGGCAGGGCCCAGGCACCCGAGCAGCCCCGGCGGGGGACGAGGACCTAGGGCGTCCCCACGCAGAGGGGACGGAGGGGACGGAGGGGACGGAGGGTCTGGAAGGGTGCGCCTGGGCTGGGGCTGCCTTGGTCCAGGGTCACCTCCGGGGGAGGGCCGCTGGCCAGTGCTGTGACTGAGCTGGGTCTGTCTGGAGGAGACCGCGCCGCGTGGGGACCTCGGGAAGTGCCCTCGGGTGCGGCCAGGGCTGGTCACCAGCCTCTCTCCCTGGGACTCTGTCTGTCTGCAGGGTCACGGTGGCAGCCCACCCAGAGACGGGGGCGTCACCCCCCCCCCGGGCAGATGTCGGTGACAGCTGTTGGCGTCCCCGGCTGCGGAGACGCCTCTGGTACCTCAGGGTGGACTCACAGACCGTCCAACTGGGCTGCGGTCAGATGTGACCGTTTGGTCGCTCAGACCATTTGGCCTGGTGTCGGGGACTTGGACAGGCTGCGCCCCCTGGACGCACCCCGCACCACGAGCCTCGGGGCTCCTTTGCCTTCTGACCCTGCACGGCCCCAGGCCCACCTGCCTGATCCAGAGTGGACACAGGGCCACAGGCCAGGCACTCCCTGGACAAGGGCACCCAGGCTGCCCTCTGCGGGGGCGTGACCCCAGGCCCACCTGCCTGATCCAGAGTGGACACAGGGCCACAGGCCAGGCACTCCCTGGACAAGGGCACCCAGGCTGCCCTCTGCGGGGGCGTGACCCCAGGCCCACCTGCCTGATCCAGAGTGGACACAGGGCCACAGGCCAGGCACTCCCTGGACAAGGGCACCCAGGCTGCCCTCTGCGGGGGCGTGACCCCAGGCCCACCTGCCTGATCCAGAGTGGACACAGGGCCACAGGCCAGGCACTCCCTGGACAAGGGCACCCAGGCTGCCCTCTGCGGGGGCGTGACCCCAGGCCCACCTGCCTGATCCAGAGTGGACACAGGGCTACAGGCCAGGCACTCCCTGGACAAGGGCACCCAGGCTGCCCTCTGCGGGGGCGTGACCCCAGGCCCACCTGCCTGATCCAGAGTGGACACAGGGCCACAGGCCAGGCACTCCCTGGACAAGGGCACCCAGGCTGCCCTCTGCGGGGGCGTGACCCCAGGCCCACCTGCCTGATCCAGAGTGGACACAGGGCTACAGGCCAGGCACTCCCTGGACAAGGGCACCCAGGCTGCCCTCTGCGGGGGCGTGACCCCAGGCCGTGGCCCAGGAGGGAGGCGGAGGTCCCCTGGGACTGGGGGCTTCTTGGCGGTGTCCTGGAGTTGGGTCTGGAGGGGTGACTAGGAGCCACAGAGCCAGGAGAAGGGAAGGTCTTCATGAGGCGGGGGCCACACGGTCACCCATCCACATTTTGCTCAAACTGAGAGACAGTTGGCGGGTTTGGTGCCTCCTCTGTCCCCTGCTCAAGGGACATGGTGAGAACTCCAGCCCTGGCGGGGGTACTCAGAGCCCGCTAACGTCCAAAAGCAAAGTGAGGAAAGTCTCCCCCAAAGTATCTTTTGTTTTTTTTGGGGGGGGTCCGGGGATTGAACTCAGGGACAGTTGACCCCTGAGCCCCGTCCCCAGCCCTATTTTGTATTTTATTTAGACACAGGGCCTCACTGAGCTGCTGAGGGCCTCACTTTGCTGAGGCTGGCTTTGAACCCGTGATCCTCCTGCCTCAGCCTCCCAACCACTGGGGTCGCAGATATGGGCCACCGCGCCCGACTCCCCCAAAGAACCTTTAGACCAAAAAAAGCACAAGTGTTCGATGAGGTCCACGGGGTTCGGCAGCTTGCTCTGACGTGGAGCCAGGCCTGCCGTCCAGGGAGCAGAGGCCCGTCCAGGGTCTTACAAAGTGAGTCCTGCTCCTGGGTATTACCCAAGAGAAAAAGCTGGCCCCCGCCCGTCCCCCCCGTCCGCCCGCCCGTCCGCCCTGTCCCTCAGGAACGCGGGCACAGGCTCTTCCTAGTGTTCCCCTGGAGGAGGCGGGGTGGCAGATGGGGGTACCAGACCAGAGGACCCCCGCTCGCTCCCCACATGGTGCGCGCGACTCAGCCACGTGTGCTGGGTGACGGGCAAGGACCCTGTGACTGTCACTTTATAAGCAATTAAAAAAAACTATTGAAGATCTGTCCTGGGCTTCATCTGTGACTGACAGACCGCATCTGGATGGCTCCCGTCCCCGGGCCCACGGGGAGCAGACGCCGCGCCTCAGCGGTCTTTAGGGGGAAGCGCCCACCCACGGCCCTTGCTGAGCATCTGGGGGTGCAGCTGAAGGACAGGGAGAGCCACTGTGTTTGTCGCCTGCAGAGCAGGGGACAGGGACTGGGGCGGCCGGGCGCACGTGATCCTGATTTGGTTAGTAAATAAGTTTGTGTTAAAAGCCACACAGTTAAAATTGGTGCCGTGTACTTCACTATGTAAATGTGAGTCCCCAAGAAGAACCGCGGGTGGCCCGACCCGGTGGCCCGACCCCGGCACAGCGCCGGGCGGTAAGGCGCTTGGTTGACGGGAAACAGAAACCAGCCGACAGCTGGGCTCATTTGCAGTTTCCCCGCCGCCGCGGGTCTGCGGTCGCCTGCAGCTGGCCGCGTGCAGCTGGCCCCTCCAGAGGGGGCGGGGCCAGGCGGAGGAGGGGCCCGGGAGGCGGTGGTGCCCTCTGCGGGGACTCACTCCAGGCTGGGACCTCATCTCCCAATCTGCCAAGGGGGACTGAAGCACTTCCTCTGCCCGGTGTGCGCGAGGGACGGGTGTGCCCTCTGCGGGGACGCGGGGGTCCCACAGGAGAGCCCTGCGATGAGCGTCTTCATGGGCCACAGGACAAGCCACTGGCCCATCTGCCCCCCCAAGCCCATCAGAGGGAGGGGACCGGGCTGCGAGACGCCAGCCCAGGTCCTGGGGGACGGTGGCAGCTCTGTGGTTACAGAAGAGCCGTGAAAGCCACCAGGTCCCCAGGGCCGGGCTTAGACCCCCGATGCCTATTGAAGTGCAGAACCCCAGGCCGGGCCGCAGGGTCCCTGGGCTGAGGGAACGTCACCGTCCAGCGTGTCTCTGAACCAGGGTCTGCCACCCAGAAGCCCTCGGGTTGGCGCCACTGTCCCCAACCTGAAGGGAGCGGTCAGGCAGCACGAGAGCTGACATCCGACTCTTCACTTGACACCAGGGTTGGACTCGGGGACACCGTGCTGAGCACCTCCCCAGCCTGTGTCAGAGTCAGGGTCTCGCTGAGCGGCCCAGCGCCTCACGTGGCGGAGCCGGCTTTGAACTCGCCGTCCTCCGGCCTCAGCCTCCCGAGCCACTGGGATCCCAGGCATGTGCCACCGCGCCCGGCCAGCGCTGGCACTCTTGTCCCCAAATGGAAGTCCCTGTCTCTCAGAGGGACAGCCGGGGCTGAGGGAAGTGAACTGACCTCCCCCAGGGGAGGGCCACTGGGGGACGCAGGCCTGAGGTCCTTCCGATTCTCCTGGGGACCACTCCCCAGCTCCTCCGGGTGCCCCGAAGCCTGGTTTCTCTAAGACCCGCAGCCTGGGAGGCTGGGCAGGCCCGGGCCTGGCCGGAGGCCGTCCTGGTTTTCTGGCTGAGATTGGGTGGAGGCCCTGGGTCCTGGGTGTCCGCTGCGCTGACCAGGGAGGGGGAGCACAGCACCCTGGTGGGACCCACTGTGGCTCCCACCAGCAGCCCAGCCACCTGGGGATCAGGACCCTCCCCGCTCAGAATCCCCCGGTCCTTCTCCACCAGCCACCTCCTCACCACACAGATGAGGAGACCAGCCCAGAGACACCCATGAACGGCCCGAGGACACACAGTAAGTGGTGGAGGGAACCCGGCAGGCCCAGCCAGAGTCCCCAGAGGCACTTGATCTCCTTCCCCAAAACAACATAAAAGAGGAACCCAGCTGCCAGCGTGGGTCGGCACCAAGCAGGCCACCTGGTGGCCCAGACGGCAGCCTCCCGGTCTCCCGGTCTGAGAGGCCTGCGGCAGGCAGGGCTGGTCCTGGTGAGGCCCTGGGGGACCCATCGCGGCCGACCCTCCCTTCCAGGAGCTTCCCGGGACCAGTGGTCCCCAGGCTCCCGAGGCCTCCCCCTGGCCTCTGCCTGTCCCCCTGAGGACCCCACCACCCCCTGACCTGCCTCCTCTTGGAGGACTGTGGGGTCCCGACTCGCGCTCATCGGGGACCCCGAGACGTCACACGGCAGAGACCCGTGTGCACGGAAGGCCCCTGGGCGCGTCTCCAGGGGCCTCAGGGCGTGCAGGTAAGAGGAGGAGCCACGGCCCTGAGAGGGCAGGGTCGGGGACCTGGGGACAGGAGAGGGCCACGCAGGACGGGCGCGGCAGCGTTGCTGTGGCAACGCTCGGGGCCAACCCCTGCTGCAGGCCCAGCCGCGCCCTGGTCGCAGGCACCTCCTGGAGCCGGGGTCTCCGCGCCCAGCCTCGGTCCAGTTCCCGGGACAGAGACCTCATGGCGGCCTCCGGACCTTTGCTGGGGACTGTCCCCTCTGCCGGCAGGGGCAGGGACTGGCTGGCCCTTCTCTGCTCAGTCCAACTGTGGCAGGCCTGCCTTCCCCGCCCAGCCCCTGGGCCTCTGCTGGCCACCTCTGCCTCATGGACAGACGGACGGGCCTCGGTTCCCCGTCTGAGCGCAGGCCAGCGCGTCCCTCCCAGCTCCACCAAGCTTGCCGCGTGAGTGACGCCACGCGCTCTGGAAGACGAGCTCTCTCTGGTGGTCAGAGGACGGGCTCAGACGTGGGCAGCACCCCTGAGGTTGACGGCGACCACGGTCCCCAGGAAAGTCTTTCCCTGGGGACAGGTCCCATGTGTCCCACAGCTTCTCCGTGAGGACGGGGCCAATGAAGACTCAGCACTTGGTATTTAGTGTCGTCTGGCCACTGTGCCCATGAGGGACACTGAGCCACCTGGATCTCGCAGTGCCAGGTAGACAGTCAGCACCTCATTAATGTCTGGTGCAGACCTAACGGGGATGGGCCCTGGAGACATCACGCCACCAGAAGGAACCAGCCCCAAAGACCTCAGAGTGGACGCTCGGGAGACCCCGGGACAGCCGATCGCGGTGGCCTGGGCTGGGGAGGGACCAGAGGTGCACGAGGTGCCTTTGGAGGGTGGAGAGGTCCTGAGCTGGGTCCTGTTCTGGTCACAGCACTCTGCGTGTGTAAGAACCACTCGCCAGGGGTGACGTGGGCCATGTGTCCCCCGCAGGTGTCCCTTCACCAATTCCCGGGTGAGAGAGCCGTGGGCCCTGCCGGGAGCAGAGCTGCAGGTGAGTGGGGAGAGGTGGCCCTGGCCCGTCCACCCCTGAGAGCCCAGGTTCCGGGCCCCAGCAGGAGGCAGCGGGTGCACAGTGCCCAGGGCCTGGCCGGGGGACTGCAGCTGGCCCGGGACAGCTCCGGGAGCTGCTGGGCACCGTGGAGCCTCTGTCCACACAGCTGCGGGCTGAAGTCTGCAGGGAGTTTAGGGACTGCTGACCCCGGGCCCTGGGGACACTGGACACACCAAGGGAGCAGCTTTCTCCCGTGTGGCCTGGGAGCCCGGAGCGGGTGAGCCGGGGGTGGGAGAGGAGCAAACGAAAGTCCAGCGCCCACGCGAAGTGGCCCCGGGGCCCGGCCCTCCCGAGGGCTCCGTCCTCCTGAGAGCTGGACCCCGGCTGCCCGCCCCTGGAGATGAAGACTCCGTGCAGCTGGGGACACCTCAAGGCCCCTCGGGGGGCCGGGGGCCAGGGGCCGCGAGAAGCACTGCCCTGGGGAGCGCCAGCCCCCCCTGGGTCTGGGGAACAGTGTCCGGGCCACCCGGGGGTGATGATGTGACAACAGTGGCAACAGCTGACGCTGAGCAGAGGCCACCTGGCGCCAGGCCCCTGCCACCTCCTAAGAGGGCCCGAGGCCTTCAGTCCCCGCCGAGGCCCCAAGGCCAGCACCTCTGTCCAGCTGCCCTGTGCCCCCGTGTTTGTGGGTGAGCTGTTAGGACAGAGCCGTGGCACTCACCGCGGGACGGACAGCGGCCAGCGGGAAGGAGCTGGTGGGTGCACACACAGGCTGCGCTCTGAACCTCTGTGTCACCCAAGCTCATGGGATCCCTTAGCCCAGGGCCGTGGCACATCAGGGGTCCTTGGGAGGTGGCCGGGTCATGGGGCAGACTGTCCTCGTGCGTTGGTGCCCTTCTGGAAGGAGCTGTGTGTGAACCCGGAGCCCCTCCAGGGCCCGACCCGCGGGCACCTGGCCTTGGGCGTCTGACCCAGAACTCCGAGGCGCGAACACCTGCTATTTATAGGCTCCCCGTCGGCCGTGTTTTGTTCTTAGCACCCCAAACAACTAAGATAGCACCCGGTGGAATATGATTCAGCCTTAAAAAAGGAGAGCCTGTGGGCCGGGCTGCGGCTCCGTGGAGGGGCACCTGCCCGGCCGGCGTGGGCCGAGTTCCATCACCAAGGGGCACCACCCAGGGGCGTTTGTAAGTCCACCAGCATGGAGCTGTGGCGGCCGATCGAGTCCCCGTGGGCTTCGCAAATGTTAAAACGAAATGAATCAAAAAAAGAAGAAGTGGATTCTGACACTCGTCCCCACGTGGGTGAACTCTGAGGACTTCATGCTGAGGGACCCGCCAGCCACCGGGAGCCGGAACCACATGGTCCCACTCACATGAGGGCCCCGAGGGCTGGAGGGAAAGGAACCGGGCGGTTGTTGGCGGGGAGCAGAGTCGGTGTCGCCAGGTGGAGAGCGTCCAGGGGACGGGCCGCTCGGGGTGCAGCTGTCCTGAACACGGCTGGCGTCACCTGGGCTCTGGAAGCGCAGGCCTGGGGGGGGGGGCAGGAGCCCAGGGCCAGCCGGGCATTTTCTCAAGCCCCGGGATGCTGCCATGTGCCACCCACGAGGGCCACTGCCCAGAGCCTGGTGGTGGGGACCGGCTCTGCCGCGCGGTGCTGGACCTGCCCGGCCTCGGCCCTGGTGGCAGCGTGAGAGTGCCCGCCTCAGGATGGCACCGGGGACTCTGGGAGCCGATGTCCCCCTGTGCTAGGACAGTCCTTGGCACCCGCTCGCGCTCCGTAAGTGGAAGCTAAGTTCCCGCCCCGGGAGGTGGGCACCAGGCTGGCGGGACCCAAGGTCACACGGGGGTGGCCCAGAACTGTCCCTTCCCGTTGGGACACACCAGGAAGCTGCCACTGTCTTCCAGGCCCTCGTCCAGGGACGATGGGGACAGGGCTGTGGGGCGTCACCCCTGGGACCTTGGGGCTCGGAAGAGCAGCCGGGGCCAGGACCCCCAGCGCGGAGCTGCCCTTTCACTTTCTCTTTCTCGGAAGGGCGGTCCTCGCTGCCAGCCCCCGCGGCCCCCCCAGGCCTGGGACCGAGTCCCCAGGGTGTCCCTGTCCCAGGGGCAGATAAGAAACGCCCCGTAGCTGCCAAGGGCAGGAGCCGGGCCGCCCAGCTGTGCCCTGCGAGGCCCGGTGGGTGGAGCCCACTGTGGGCAGGGAGCCAGGGCCCTGACCCACCGGGCCTCGCTGGCCACACACCCCCCAGGGGACACAGCACACGGCCCCGGCACCCGTCCCTAAGTAAAAATATGAAAAGAGCTGGGGACGCCGCTCTGTGGCTAAGTCCCCTGGGTTCCGTCCCCAGAGCAAAAAAGGACACCCCCCGGGTGGGCACCCTCCCGGATCCCAGAGCTGGGAGACCAGGGCAGGAGGACCCCAAGTTGAAGGCCAGCCTCCCCGACCTTAGCTACTTAGTAACAAAACCAACCACACACAGGAACACGCAGACACACATGCACACACGCACAGGAACACACAAGAACACGCAGACACACATGCACACACGCACAGGAACACACAGGAACACAGACACTCATAACACACACAGAGGAACACACACACGCACACACAGAGGAACACACACATGAACACACACCCACAGGAAAACACACAGGAACACACACACACACAATACACACATGCACACACATCCACAGAAAACACACACAGGAACACACACACGCAGGAACACACACAACACACACACAAGAACACACACACACATACACAAACAGGAACACACACATGCACACACACAGGAACACAGAGCTGCCCACGCAGGGCACAGCGGGGTCTGGGCTGAGGTGTGGTCGGCCTGGTGAGGACTGGGTGCTGGGGTTCCGTGTCCATCTTGGGGGTGCATTCTTCTTCTTCCTCCTCCTCCTCCTCCTCCTTCTCCTTCTCCTTCTTCCTCTTCCTCCTCCTCTTCCTCCTCCTCCTCCTCCTCCTCCTCCTCCTCCTCCTCTTTTTTCCCTCTCGGTCCTGGGGCAGAACCCACCCTCGTCCCCAGCCCTTTTTATTTTCTATTTGAGACAGGGTCTCCAGTTGCTAAGGTTCTTGCTAAATGTGCTAAATTGCCGAGTCTGGCCTCAAACTTGCTGTCCTCCTGCCTCAGCCTCCCAAGTGGCTGGATCACAGGCCTGCACCACCTCACCCGTGTGCGAGCATTCTTACTGGGTTTTTTTCTTCCAAAGAAGGAAGAAAAGTGCCCGCTTTGTCCACCTGGCTTGCTGGAGGACAGCCTGTCCTATAGGCCCGTTCTCTGAAAGATCCAGGTTTCAGTTAATTGGGGCTTTGGAATCAGGACTGCGAGGCTCACCTCTCTGTGCCCCCACTTTGTTCTGACCGCACCGGGCTCAGGTCACCTGGGTTTCCCTCTGTGAACAGCACAGTGACTGGAGGGGTGGACGCTGGCGAGCGCCTTGTTACTGTGAACACAGCACTATGACAGTCACCTGGCTTGCTGTGTGGCCTCAACCAGGCAGTGCAGCGTGGCCACATGGGGGTCCCCAGTGCGCTGCACACCTGCCTACTCCAGGCCTGGGACCAGGTGGCCACTGGGCTGGGAAGCCCCGCCACTGGGCCTCTGGCCTGCGCTCCTGTAAGTCCCCCTGAGCCTCTGGCCTGCGCTCCTGTGAGTCCCCCTGGGCCTCTGGCCTGCGCTCCTGTGGGTCCCCCTGGGCCTCTGGCCTGCGCTCCTGTAAGTCCCCCTGGGCCTCTGGCCTGCCCTCCTGTGGGTCCCCCTGGGCCTCTGGCCTGCGCTCCTGTGGGTCCCCCTGGGCCTCTGGCCTGCGCTCCTGTGAGTCCCCCTGGGCCTCTGGCCTGCCCTCCTGTGAGTCCCCCTGGGCCTCTGGCCTGCCCTCCTGTGAGCCCCCTGGGCCTCTGGCCTGCCCTCCTGTGAGTCCCCCTGGGCCTCTGGCCTGCGCTCTGTGAGCCCCCCTGGGCCTCTGGCCTGCCCTCCTGTGAGTCCCCCTGGGCCTCTGGCCTGCCCTCCTGTGAGTCCCCCTGGGCCTCTGGCCTGCGCTCCTGTGAGTCCCCTGGGCCTCTGGCCTGCGCTCCTGTGAGTCCCCCTGGGCCTCTGGCCTGCGCTCCTGTGAGCCCCCCTGGGCCTCTGGCCTGCCCTCCTGTGAGTCCCCCTGGGCCTCTGGCCTGCCCTCCTGTGAGTCCCCCTGGGCCTCTGGCCTGCGCTCCTGTGAGTCCCCCTGGGCTCTGGCCTGCGCTCCTGTGAGCCCCCTGGGCCTCTGGCCTGCCCTCCTGTGAGTCCCCCTGGGCCTCTGGCCTGCCCTCCTGTGAGTCCCCCTGGGCCTCTGGCCTGCGCTCCTGTGAGCCCCCTGGGCCTCTGGCCTGCCCTCCTGTGAGTCCCCCTGGGCCTCTGGCCTGCCCTCCTGTGAGTCCCCCTGAGCCTCTGGCCTGCCCTCCTGTGGGTCCCCTGGGCCTCTGGCCTGCCCTCCTGTGGGTCCCCCTGGGCCTCTGGCCTGCCCTCCTGTGAGTCCCCTGGGCCTCTGGCCTGCCCTCCTGTGGGTCCCCCTGGGCCTCTGGCCTGCCCTCCTGTGAGCCCCCCTGGGCCTCTGGCCTGCCCTCCTGTGAGCCCCCCTGGGCCTCTGGCCTGCCCTCCTGTGAGCCCCCCTGGGCCTCTGGCCTGCCCTCCTGTGGGTCCCCCTGGGCCTCTGGCCTGCGCTCCCTGTAAGTCCCCCCTGGGCCTCTGGCCTGCCCTCCTGTGAGTCCGCCTGGGCCTCTGGCCTGCGCTCCTGTGAGTCCCCCTGGGCCTCTGGCCTGCCCTCCTGTAAGTCCCCCTGGGCCTCTGGCCTGCCCTCCTGTGAGCCCCCCTGGGCCTCTGGCCTGCCCTCCTGTGAGCCCCCCTGGGCCTCTGGCCTGCCCTCCTGTGAGTCCCCCTGGGCCTCTGGCCTGCCCTCCTGTGAGTCCCCCTGGGCCTCTGGCCTGCCCTCCTGTGAGCCCCCCTGGGCCTCTGGCCTGCGCTCCTGTGAGTCCCCCTGGGCCTCTGGCCTGCGCTCCTGTGAGTCCCCCTGGGCCTCTGGCCTGCCCTCTGTGGGTCCCCCTGGGCCTCTGGCCTGCCCTCCTGTGAGCCCCCCTGGGCCTCTGGCCTGCCCTCCTGTGGGTCCCCCTGGGCCTCTGGCCTGCCCTCCTGTGAGCCCCCCTGGGCCTCTGGCCTGCCCTCCTGTGGGTCCCCTGGGCCTCTGGCCTGCCCTCCTGTGAGCCCCCTGGGCCTCTGGCCTGCCCTCCTGTGAGACCCCTGGGCCTCTGGCCTGCCCTCCTGTGAGCCCCCCTGGGCCTCTGGCCTGCCCTCCTGTGAGCCCCCCTGGGCCTCTGGCCTGCCCTCCTGTGAGTCCCCCTGGGCCTCTGGCCTGCCCTCCTGTGAGCCCCCCTGGGCCTCTGGCCTGCCCTCCTGTGAGCCCCCCTGGGCCTCTGGCCTGCGCTCCTGTGGGTCCCCCTGGGCCTCTGGCCTGCCCTCCTGTGAGCCCCCCTGGGCCTCTGGCCTGCCCTCCTGTGAGTCCCCCTGGGCCTCTGGCCTGCCCTCCTGTGGGTCCCCCTGGGCCTCTGGCCTGCCCTCCTGTGAGCCCCCCTGGGCCTCTGGCCTGCCCTCCTGTGAGTCCCCCTGGGCCTCTGGCCTGCCCTCCTGTGAGCCCCCCTGGGCCTCTGGCCTGCCCTCCTGTGAGCCCCCCTGGGCCTCTGGCCTGCGCTCCTGTGAGCCCCCCTGGGCCTCTGGCCTGCGCTCCTGTGAGCCCCCCTGGGCCTCTGGCCTGCGCTCCTGTGAGCCCCCCTGGGCCTCTGGCCTGCCCTCCTGTGAGCCCCCCTGGGCCTCTGGCCTGCCCTCCTGTGAGCCCCCCTGGGCCTCTGGCCTGCCCTCCTGTGAGCCCCCCTGGGCCTCTGGCCTGTGCTCCTGTGAGCCCCCCTGGGCCTCTGGCCTGCCCTCCTGTGAGCCCCCCTGGGCCTCTGGCCTGTGCTCCTGTGAGCCCCCCTGGGCCTCTGGCCTGCCCTCCTGTGAGCCCCGCCCTCTGGCCTGCGCTCCTGTGAGTCCCCCTGGGCCTCTGGCCTGCGCTCCTGTGGGTCCCCCTGGGCCTCTGGCCTGCGCTCCTGTAAGTCCCCCTGGGCCTCTGGCCTGCCCTCCTGTGGGTCCCCCTGGGCCTCTGGCCTGCGCTCCTGTGGGTCCCCCTGGGCCTCTGGCCTGCGCTCCTGTGAGTCCCCCTGGGCCTCTGGCCTGCCCTCCTGTGAGTCCCCCTGGGCCTCTGGCCTGCCCTCCTGTGAGCCCCCCTGGGCCTCTGGCCTGCCCTCCTGTGAGTCCCCCTGGGCCTCTGGCCTGCGCTCCTGTGAGCCCCCCTGGGCCTCTGGCCTGCCCTCCTGTGAGTCCCCCTGGGCCTCTGGCCTGCCCTCCTGTGAGTCCCCCTGGGCCTCTGGCCTGCGCTCCTGTGAGTCCCCCTGGGCCTCTGGCCTGCGCTCCTGTGAGTCCCCCTGGGCCTCTGGCCTGCGCTCCTGTGAGCCCCCCTGGGCCTCTGGCCTGCCCTCCTGTGAGTCCCCCTGGGCCTCTGGCCTGCCCTCCTGTGAGTCCCCCTGGGCCTCTGGCCTGCCCTCCTGTGAGTCCCCCTGGGCCTCTGGCCTGCGCTCCTGTGAGCCCCCCTGGGCCTCTGGCCTGCCCTCCTGTGAGTCCCCCTGGGCCTCTGGCCTGCCCTCCTGTGAGTCCCCCTGAGCCTCTGGCCTGCCCTCCTGTGGGTCCCCCTGGGCCTCTGGCCTGCCCTCCTGTGGGTCCCCCTGGGCCTCTGGCCTGCCCTCCTGTGAGTCCCCCTGGGCCTCTGGCCTGCCCTCCTGTGAGTCCCCCTGGGCCTCTGGCCTGCCCTCCTGTGAGCCCCCCTGGGCCTCTGGCCTGCCCTCCTGTGAGCCCCCCTGGGCCTCTGGCCTGCCCTCCTGTGAGCCCCCCTGGGCCTCTGGCCTGCCCTCCTGTGGGTCCCCCTGGGCCTCTGGCCTGCGCTCCTGTAAGTCCCCCCTGGGCCTCTGGCCTGCCCTCCTGTGAGTCCGCCTGGGCCTCTGGCCTGCGCTCCTGTGAGTCCCCCTGGGCCTCTGGCCTGCCCTCCTGTAAGTCCCCCTGGGCCTCTGGCCTGCCCTCCTGTGAGCCCCCCTGGGCCTCTGGCCTGCCCTCCTGTGAGCCCCCCTGGGCCTCTGGCCTGCCCTCCTGTGAGTCCCCCTGGGCCTCTGGCCTGCCCTCCTGTGAGTCCCCCTGGGCCTCTGGCCTGCCCTCCTGTGAGCCCCCCTGGGCCTCTGGCCTGCGCTCCTGTGAGTCCCCCTGGGCCTCTGGCCTGCCCTCCTGTGGGTCCCCCTGGGCCTCTGGCCTGCCCTCCTGTGAGCCCCCTGGGCCTCTGGCCTGCCCTCCTGTGGGTCCCCCTGGGCCTCTGGCCTGCCCTCCTGTGAGCCCCCCTGGGCCTCTGGCCTGCCCTCCTGTGGGTCCCCCTGGGCCTCTGGCCTGCCCTCCTGTGAGTCCCCCTGGGCCTCTGGCCTGCGCTCCTGTGAGCCCCCCTGGGCCTCTGGCCTGCCCTCCTGTGAGTCCCCCTGAGCCTCTGGCCTGCGCTCCTGTGGGTCCCCCTGGGCCTCTGGCCTGCCCTCCTGTGGGTCCCCCTGGGCCTCTGGCCTGCCCTCCTGTGAGTCCCCCTGGGCCTCTGGCCTGCCCTCCTGTGAGTCCCCCTGGGCCTCTGGCCTGCCCTCCTGTGAGTCCCCCTGGGCCTCTGGCCTGCGCTCCTGTGGGTCCCCCTGGGCCTCTGGCCTGCCCTCCTGTGAGCCCCCCTGGGCCTCTGGCCTGCCCTCCTGTGAGCCCCCCTGGGCCTCTGGCCTGCCCTCCTGTGGGTCCCCCTGGGCCTCTGGCCTGCGCTCCTGTGAGTCCCCCTGGGCCTCTGGCCTGCGCTCCTGTGAGTCCCCCTGGGCCTCTGGCCTGCCCTCCTGTGAGCCCCCCTGGGCCTCTGGCCTGCCCTCCTGTGGGTCCCCCTGGGCCTCTGGCCTGCCCTCCTGTAAGTCCCCCTGGGCCTCTGGCCTGCGCTCCTCCTGTTTTGCCCTGGGCCTCTGGCCTGCGCTCCTGTGAGTCCCCCTGGGCCTCTGGCCTGCCCTCCTGTGAGTCCCCCTGGGCCTCTGGCCTGCCCTCCTGTGAGCCCCCCTGGGCCTCTGGCCTGCCCTCCTGTGAGTCCCCCTGGGCCTCTGGCCTGCGCTCCTGTGAGCCCCCCTGGGCCTCTGGCCTGCCCTCCTGTGAGTCACCCTGGGCCTCTGGCCTGCGCTCCTGTGGGTCCCCCTGGGCCTCTGGCCTGCCCTCCTGTGGGTCCCCCTGAGCCTCTGGCCTGCCCTCCTGTGAGCCCCCCTGGGCCTCTGGCCTGCGCTCCTCCTGTTTTGCCCTGGGCCTCTGGCCTGCGCTCCTGTGAGTCCCCCTGGGCCTCTGGCCTGCGCTCCTGTGAGTCCCCCTGGGCCTCTGGCCTGCGCTCCTCCTGTTTTGCCCTGGGTCTTGCTCTGGAAGGTGCAGGTTCTGACCCTGGGCCCAGAACAGGCTCCGGAGGACTAACGCAGCAGCCTGGGCCTGGCCACCCAGGTGCCTCCACCATGCTCCCAGGTCCAGGTGCGGCCCTGCCTGTCTGGGACTGCGTGTGGTCCCCAGAACACAAAGCCACCGCTTGGCGGCTCAGCCTGGTGGGGGAGGGGACCTCAGGAGGTTCCCAGAAATGGGATCAGGGCTTCAAAGGGACCGTGCAGAGGCACGTCTGAGAGCGGCCTCCCCGGGCAGCCTGCGGGTCCAGGGCGGGCAGCCAGTGGCCCTCCCATGCCCCGCCCCTGCTCTTGGCGACCAGGGTGCCTCCTGGGTGGCCTCTGCCCTCCTTGGTCCCTCGGCTCCTCCCTGCCTGAGGTTGCTGTGCCCCCCAGCCTGTCCGTCCTGCCCCCCACCCTCGAGGCTGCATTGAACTCTACCCATTCACTTCCTCACTTTGTCCCTGGCCCCGGGGGGCCCTGCAGCTGTGACCTGGCCTGCGGCTCCGGAGCTCCGGGGTCTGGTCAACAGTTCCCCGCTCACCACCTGACCCTGACCTGACCAGGACCGTGCGCGGGGGAGCCCAGCCTCGGCATCCTCCACCCACCGCAAGAGCTCAGTGGACTCCCTGGCGGTGTCCCCTCAGCCACCTGCTGGCCAGCCCCTCCTCTGCGCAGGGCCATCGGGGCTGCTGACCGACTTCACCCAGCCCCTCCCCTGGGCCCCAGCTCCCTCTGGTGCAGCCCGGCCAGGAGGGATGAGGACTCCCCGGAGGCGCCTGGCTGCAGGGAGAAGAGGCCCGGTCCCCCGGGAGCCAGGCAGGACCCAGAGCCACCGCAGGGGGGTGTGCCGCTCCCTAGAGTCCCCCGACCCCCAGATCAGAAACGTGGAACTGTCGTGGGCGAGGAAGACGGGCTCCGGGTCCAAGAAAGCCTGTGTCCAGTCCTGCTGTGCGCGGGCCACCTGCCGGGGACGGAGTGGACCCGAGAAGGGGGGCCTGGGCGGGTGGAGCTGCAGGGCGAGGGAGGGGCAGGGGAGCAGGGAGCAGAACTGTCATCCAGGGCCACACAGGGATCAGCCCAAGAACCAGCCCAGTGAGTGAACACCTACTGTGTGCTCCGCACCTCTGTGTGCTCCGCACCTCTGTGTGCTCCTCACCTCTGTGTGCTCCGCACCTCTGTGTGCTCCTCACCTACTGTGTGCTCCGCACCTCTGTGTGCTCCTCACCTACTGTGTGCTCCGCACCTCTGTGTGCGCCGCACCTACTGTGTGCTCCGCACCTCTGTGTGCTCCTCACCTCTGTGTGCTCCTCACCTCTGTGTGCTCCGCACCTCTGTGTGCTCCTCACCTACTGTGTGCTCCGCACCTCTGTGTGCTCCTCACCTACTGTGTGCTCCGCACCTCTGTGTGCTCCGCACCTACTGTGTGCTCCGCACCTCTGTGTGCGCCGCACCTACTGTGTGCTCCGCACCTCTGTGTGCCTCGCACCTCTGTGTGCTCCGCACCTACTGTGTGCTCCGCACCTCTGTGTGCGCCGCACCTACTGTGTGCTCCGCACCTCTGTGTGCTCCGCACCTACTGTGTGCTCCGCACCTCTGTGTGCGCCGCACCTACTGTGTGCTCCGCACCTCTGTGTGCGCCGCACCTACTGTGTGCTCCGCACCTCTGTGTGCTCCTCACCTACTGTGTGCTCCACACCTCTGTGTGCTCCGCACCTCTGTGTGCTCCTCACCTACTGTGTGCTCCGCACCTCTGTGTGCTCCTCACCTACTGTGTGCTCCACCCCTCTGTGTGCTCCTCACCTCTGTGTGCTCCTCACCTCTGTGTGCTCCGCACCTCTGTGTGCTCCGCACCTACTGTGTGCTCCACACCTCTGTGTGCTCCGCACCTACTGTGTGCTCCACACCTCTGTGTGCTCCGCACCTACTGTGTGCTCCTCACCTACTGTGTGCTCCGCACCTCTGTGTGCTCCGCACCTCTGTGTGCTCCTCACCTACTGTGTGCTCCGCACCTCTGTGTGCTCCTCACCTACTGTGTGCTCCTCACCTCTGTGTGCTCCTCACCTCTGTGTGCTCCGCACCTCTGTGTGCTCCGCACCTACTGTGTGCTCCTCACCTACTGTGTGCTCCTCACCTACTGTGTGCTCCTCACCTCTGTGTGCTCCTCACCTCTGTGTGCTCCGCACCTCTGTGTGCTCCGCACCTCTGTGTGCTCCTCACCTACTGTGTGCTCCGCACCTCTGTGTGCTCCTCACCTACTGTGTGCTCCTCACCTCTGTGTGCTCCTCACCTCTGTGTGCTCCTCACCTCTGTGTGCTCCACACCTCTGTGTGCTCCGCACTACTGTGTGCTCCTCACCTACTGTGTGCTCCGCACCTCTGTGTGCTCCTCACCTCTGTGTGCTCCGCACCTACTGTGTGCTCCACACCTCTGTGTGCTCCGCACCTACTGTGTGCTCCGCACCTCTGTGTGCTCCTCACCTACTGTGTGCTCCGCACCTCTGTGTGCTCCGCACCTACTGTGTGCTCCTCACCTACTGTGTGCTCCTCACCTACTGTGTGCTCCGCACCTCTGTGTGCTCCTCACCTACTGTGTGCTCCACACCTCTGTGTGCTCCGCACCTACTGTGTGCTCCTCACCTACTGTGTGCTCCGCACCTCTGTGTGCTCCGCACCTACTGTGTGCTCCGCACCTCTGTGTGCTCCGCACCTACTGTGTGCTCCGCACCTCTGTGTGCTCCTCACCTACTGTGTGCTCCGCACCTCTGTGTGCTCCTCACCTACTGTGTGCTCCGCACCTCTGTGTGCTCCGCACCTACTGTGTGCTCCGCACCTCTGTGTGCTCCGCACCTACTGTGTGCTCCGCACCTCTGTGTGCTCCGCACCTACTGTGTGCTCCACACCTCTGTGTGCTCCACACCTCTGTGTGCTCCACACCTCTGTGTGCTCTGCACCTCTGTGTCCCCAGCCACCCAGTACAGGACGTTTCTGTTTCCTTTTCTCACAGGGCAGACCAGGGCTCCGAGGGACGTGGTGCTGGCCCGGGAGGCTGCTGGGAGGAGGAGGCGGGGGTCAGACGAAGCCCTCTTCCCACAGCCTGGAACTGAGCGCGCGTCCCACGGGGACACAGAGTGGAACAGTAGGTAAGTGAGGCCATTGTGGCCGTGACGCCAGGCAGGGGGTGAGACGGAAAATGGTGGATGGGGGTGGGGGTCGGCCTGCGCCAGACCACCAGGGAGGGGACCCCATGGAAGCCATGGATGAACTAGGGGAGCAGGAGGAGGGGACAGTGTCCTGGGGTGGGGACAGCAGGTGCAAAGGCCCCGAGGTCTGGTGTCCCGGAGGAACAGAAAGGCCTGCAGGGAATTCTGGGAACGGAGGGCAGTGGGGGGAGAGGCAGGCCAGCAGGTGGCCCCCTGCGAGGACGGGGCTTGTGCACAGGGGGATGCAGGTGGAGACTGGCTCTGAAGGGGAATAGTACAGGAGGCAGGTTTGCTGAGAGCTGGAACCGAGTGTCGGTGTCCTGGGGCCCCGGGGACGGTGAGGGGTCAGGAGTGGCCAGAGGGGGCCAGAGCGAGGCCGGCCTCCTCGGGTGGTGGGGCCCTGGGAGCAGGCAGGGCTGATCCTGCTCAGTGCCCTTGGCGGCCGCCCTCGTCTCTGTCCAGGGCACCCGTGAGCTCAGAGTCGCACTGGCCCCGCCCTCGATTCTCCTCTGGACACCCCCTGATCAGGCCGCAGCGGAGGACTGGACCTCGCCACCCCCCCACTGCCCGCCGCCACCCTGCTCCAGGCTCGGGCCTCTTGGTCACTGCGGCTGCCCAGGCCCTTGCCCACGCAGCAGCCAGGGCCCTGCCCACCGCCCACCCACCCAGGCCGTCAGACGATGTCCACTCCTGTTGCACTTAGAGCAGAACCCAGTGCCCCTGCGTGGCCCGCGGGCTCTCCACTCTGTCCTTCCTGCCTCTTGGCCTCACTGGCCACCCCCCCAACCCCCGCAGAGCGCCCCTGGTTTGGAGGAAGTGCCCGGGGCTCTGGCGGGTGGTCATTGGCTCCCCCTGCCTCCTGGCCACCCCGTCACAGCAGGCCCCTGCTGTCCCCGGGCCCACTTTCCTCCTCCCCGGGCAGCCTCCCCCGAAGGCCCTCTTCCTTCTGGGCAGACCCACGAAGCCGGGCTCAGCCTGGGTTTTCTGAAATGGTTCCACTCTCACAGAATCGGGGCCGTCTGGAGAAAAGGGGTCCGTCCCGGGTTCTCTGTCCTGGCCTGGGCTCTGGCTTCTGCCCTGGAGCATCTTCCCGTGAACCAGCTCACGCCACTTAGGGGACAGAGATCCGGCCCCAGTTGGGAATGTGTTCTTCAAAGCAGCCGGCCAGCGCTTCCAGGTCGTCAGCGGCCACTCTCTGGAGGCCATAGTGAACCCATGTTCTCATGGGTTGCCCTGGAAAGCACTCAGGCTTTGGAGACAGGCTGATTTTGAGTCAACCTCTTACTGGCTGTGTGGTCTTGGGCGAGTTACTGAACCTCTCTGAGGCCTTGGTTTCTTGAGATAGATTTGGGGTCTAGTAATTCCTGAATACTTCAGATTTTCAGTTTGACACTTCTTAAAATGAAGTGTGGTGTGGACGGCCCTTCCATTACTGTAACAAATGCCTAGAATAATCAGTTTATAAAGAGAAAAAGTTTCCTTTGACTCATAGTTTTGAAGGTTTCAGTTCGCCGTTGGCCCCTCGTTTCGGGACTGTGGAGGCAGCTCACGGAGGGACGTGAGGCTGCACCTTGGCTGGGCAGCAAAAGGGAGAAAAAGAGGAAGAGTCTGGGGTCCTGCAATCCCCTGCAAACACACACCTCCCAAAGCCTCCCACTAGGCCATGCCTCCAGAAGTTCCCAAGAGGGCGGAGCTGGGGACCAAGCGGCTCTGCTGGACCTTCTAGGGTCTCCTAAGTCGAGCTCCCTGGAGTGGAAATGGCATTTTCCACTGGTCACCGTCCGCGATGCAGCCTGCTGCCACTTGGATGATGCCTCTCCTCAGGGGGCTGAGGTTCTGCTGGGTTTGGGGGTACACTTCCATTTTTTCTTGTTTTCTTTTTCAGTACTGAGGATTGGGGTGCTTTACCATGGAGCCACACCCCAGCCCTTCTCCAGTTTTAGTTTGATACAGGGCCTTGCCACGTTGCAGAGGCTGTCCTTGAACTTGCGATCCTCCTGCCTCAGCCTCCCGGGTCAGTGGGGTGACAGGCGTGTGCCCAGAGGTTCATGGCCGCTGTGGAGTGCCCTGGAAACACGTTCTCCTCAGACTTCGGGGCACTGAAGCCAACTCCCGCCACACGGAGTCCACGAGGGCAGACCTGCCTTCCTTCAGGTCTGTCTGCCGGTCCCCCTACTCATCCTCCTAATTTTTTCTTGCATTTCAGAGTAAGTCACTGCGTATCCCGTGGCCCCGCACAGAGCCGGGCTGGCAGTTCATTAGCTGAAGGTCGAGATTCTTTTGACTCACAGGCCTGCATTTGAAAACAAAAACTTTCCTTCCCTGGGGATGACCCAGGACAATGAGTGGACCCCCCCCAGGCCTCACCCGGAGGCCCGGGCATTGAAAGGCGCTAGAGGGCCCTTTGTTCCCGGGGAAGAGTGGCCCTGGCTGACGTCTTCCCAGCTGCGCGACTCAGGGCTCATGAGGCTGCAGCACCTCACCTGGCCACGTCTCCAGGAAAGCACCTGTGTCCGGGGTTCGAGGGCAGAGGCCGACTCTGGGGTGTGGGGTGCACTTAGTGACCACTCCAGGAGCTCTGTGGGTCCAGTTAACTCGCAGGAGCAGCGGCAAAGCAGGAGGAGAAGGAGGCACTCCAGGAAGAGCGCGCCCAGCAGTTCCCATCAGGCCCTGTCCTGCACATGCATGTCCCCATGCTGGCTCTGCGGGGCCCACGGATGCAGGGCTTGGGGGCAGTTTCTGCCCCTGACGTGAAATGACACTGGGGAAAAATAACAAAACAAAACAGAGACGGTGAGAGGAACAAGAAGAGTCTGTGGGGACTCAGGCCTCTTTAACTCCCCCTTCCATAGGAGCCTGTTGTCAGTCACCTGAGGCCTGCGGTGACCCTCGGCAGCCACGCTGTTACGGAGGTCACTGGGCAGCCCCTCTCTCAGGGCCGCAGGGTCCCCCTTTGTCCCTGGCAGTCTGGGCATGTTTGGGGCTGAGCGGCCTGGGAGCCGGTCAGCAGGCAGCCCAGGAAGCCAAGCCGCGAGGTTGGAGCAGGAAGCAGGAACCCTCTCCAGAGGCCCAGTGGGGGGCGGATCCCCATGGAGGGAGGCTGCTCATGACAGTGATTTGAGACAGATGCTGCAGCTCTTGGAGCTGGTGGTCTTTCGTGGGAGGTGTCTGGCTTTGGCGACACAGAGCTGCCCTGGAGCCCGGGAAGAGCTCCCACGGGTCTTTCAGGGGCACACGCTCTGTTTCTGTTTTAGAATTGAATTCACTGCCGACATTTTTAGAGGCGGAGAGTATACATTAAAAGGTCTTGCAAAATCGGATCTGCAGGGCTGGGCCCGCCTTCCCGGGGGGTAACAACCAGCTGGGTGTGATCGACCCAGGAAGCCATCTGAAGGCCAGTTTGTCACAGCCACACCAGGGCTACTGCCTGGCCACTGTGGGCATCTGAATTTGAGACCTCTGGGGTGCTGGTGACGAAGACAGACTCAAATATGTACCGTGAAGACAGAGGCAAGTGAATGGCTTAGGGCCGTGGTTCTCAGTGGGCCAGTTCTGCTCCCCAGGGCAGCAGCAGTGTCTGAAGGTGGACCGTCACCACGTCTGGAGGGTGCACCCGGCGTCTCCTGGGTGGAAGACAGGCAGCATCTCATGAAGGGGTTCTTCTTCCTGCCCTGGAGGGTCCAAGCCACCCTAGAACTGACCGTCTCAAATAGTGAGTAAATAACAAAGCACAAACACTCAGAAATACGTTTGCAGAAAAAGCAGCCCCTGATACCTCTAGTCCCCACGGAGCTGCAACTGGACAACGGCCAGTGGCTCCTCTGGTGGTTTACTTCTAGGAGTCCGTCAAAGGCAGGGATGAGGCTTCCAGGCCCAAGTCTTGCTGTGGGATGTCTTTGATGAATTGCAGTCAGCAGGTTGATTGACATCTTGGCAGGGCACCAGCGACTCAGGTGCTGTGTGGGCCCCAGCAGAGCAGGATAGAGATCCACCTGGTCACTGGCAATTGGTCAAAGGAAATGTCCACTGGTCATTCCCAGACACTCGATGTCTATCCACGAGGCTTCCATGTGCGGTGACCCACAGGCAGTTCCTGAAACCCGGGACATACAGCCCCCTCCCACAAAAGACTGTCCACCCCAAAATGTCAACAGGGTCAGGTTGAGAAACCCTGGACCGAGGGCAACCACCAGCCATGCACAGCTCACAGGTATATTTTAAAACTTGTAAATTAATATGCCCAGAAGTTAATCATTTCTTAGGCTTTTTAGATTATTTAGAGGTTTTTACACTAGTGCTTTTACACCTTTTACTTATTTTCTGAGTGTTTTTTAAAAAATTTTTTCCTTATTTTAGATTTTCCTGTTCTTAAGTGTCCTGCAATGAATGTGCATTTGTGAAAAAAAATGTGGTAATATACTTATTAACTTTTATTAAGATGTAATAAAATAAAAACGTAACAAAAATAGTGCGGTGCAATGGCATAAACCTGTAATCCCAGCAACCTGGGAAGCCCAGGCAGGAAGGAGGATGGCAAATCCCCAGTCAGCCTCAGCAACTCGGTGAAACATTGTCTCAAAATAAAAAATAAAAAAGGGCTGGGGTGTACTTCAGCGGTAGGGCACCTCCCCTTCAATCCCAGGATGGATAGACAGCCGGAGGACTGGCTGTCCCTGTCCCCTTCCCCAGCCCTGTCTCCTAACTTCTGTTTGAACTTGTTTTTCAGCGGACACACAGTATCTGTAGGACTGGATCCACGCACACTCTGTGCACTGCGCAAGTCAGGGAGCGGGCCCATCCGCGCCCCTTACATTTAACGTTCCCATTTGTCCTTCGTGACAGCCGCGCGGGCCACTCCTGCACCCCAGGGCTCCCCACTGCGCAGTGCTGAGCTGTGCCGGGCCACGTAGAGGTGGCCCCTCGGCGCCCCGCACGCTGCGCGGCCCCGCGCCGCCTCCGCGTCCCCCTTCCCCTTCGCTCCGTGTTGGGGGCGGTTCCTCGGCGGACGCATGCGCACTCCTGCTGGCGCGAGGGCGGCCCGGCCCGCGGCCCCGCCTCCCGAGGCCGGCCATTGGTCGGCCTCGCCGGCGTGCTCCCGATTGGTGGCCTCGGGCCAGGTCTCGCTGTCGATCAAAGTTGGCGGGAAAGCGGCCGCGGCGCGGAATGGCGGCGGCTCCGGACGCGGGCGGCAGCCCGGGGGCCGTGCGGCTGCCGCGGTCGCCGCCGTTCAAGGTGCTGGCGGAGCAGCTGCGGCGCGACGCGGAGGGCGGGCCCGGCGCCTGGCGGCTGTCCCGGGCGGCGGGCCGCAGGCCGCTGGAGCTGGCGGCCGTGTGGATGCAGGGCACCGTGGTGGCGGCGGGCGGCGACGGGGCGCGGCTGCGGGACCCGAGCGGGGCCTTCTCGGTGCGCGGCCTGGAGCGGGTGCCGCGCGGGCGGCCCTGCCTCGTCCCAGGTAACCTCGCGCCCGCGTCCTCGCCGAGGGCGGCCCCAGCCCCAGGCCCGCGGCCGGCCTTGTCCCTGGTCACCCGGCTTCCCGTCCCGGTCCCGCCTCTCCCGAGCTCTCCCGTTTTCTCTGAAATGGGGTCTGGCTGGCCTCAAACTCCTGGGCTCCAGCGAGCCTCGGGGCCGCAGCCTCCCAGGAGCGGTGCTGGGAGCGGAGCCCAGGTCTTCCACGTGCTGGGCGAGCGCACTGCCCGGAGCGGCCCTGCAGCTGTCCCGAGCGGCCCTGCAGCCGTCCTGAGCTCCCCTGCAGCCGTCCTGGGCTCCCCTGCAGCCCTCCCGGGCTCCCCTGCAGCCGTCCCGGGCTCCCCTGCAGCCGTCCTGGGCTCCCCTGCAGCCGTCCCGGGCTCCCCTGCCTCCCTCCTGGGCTCCCCTGCCTCCCTCCTGGGCTCCCCTGCAGCCGTCCTGAGCTCCCCTGCAGCCGTCCTGGGCTCCCCTGCAGCCCTCCCGGGCTCCC